>NC_077230.1:51920041-52220041 GCF_027887165.1 Monodelphis domestica
TCTTTGAGCTGATGATTCTCAGATCTGCCTGGCCTGACCTACAATATCAAATCTCTCACCATTTATTGATCATATTGAACAGGATGTCTTATAAACATCTTAAATTCAAAGAAGTAATTATGTTAAATCCAAAACATTCTCCTTTCCTAACATCTAAATTATTTAAGAGAGTTATGTCATCTTTCCAGTTAATCCAATTTTCAACCTCAGGATCATTCTCAATGACTCACTTTCTCTGACTCTCTATGTGGTCTCTATCAGTGGTCAACCCCTGACATTTCTAACACCTTTCATTCACAGTGCCTTCTCTCATCTAGGATACTGCAACCACCCTGAAGTAAACTCTCATCACTTCAAGTCTTGATTATTACGACAGCCTATTGATTGTTATCCCTGCTTCAAGTCTCTTCCCATTCCAGAAAATTCTCCACTTAGCAGTCAAGTTAATTTTGCTAAAAATAAAGGTCTGATCATGTCTCTCCACTATTCAATGAATTCTAGTTGCTCCCTCTCATCTCCAGAATCAAATATAAAATCTTCTGTTTTGCATGGAAAGCCCTTCATAACCTGACTCCCTCTTAATGTTCCAGTCTTCTTACACCTTCCTCATTCTTATGCACTCTGTGATTCTGTGATTCCCGCTGTTTCTAGCACAAGATATTCGATCTCCCAAACAGAAGCATTTTTTACATTCTGTTGTTTTAACTAAATTTTTAACTCATCATCTCTGCATCTTGGATTCCCTGTCTTCTTTCAAGTCTTAGCCAAAATTTCTCATACAAAAAGTCTTTCCTAATATTCCATACTGCCTTTTGTTTCCCTATGTTGATTATCTCCAATTTGTCCACTACAGAGTTGTTCTCATGTTCTCTCACCTATTAAATGATGATTTCCTTGTGAAAGAGGGACTTTTTAAACTTAGGCTTAACACAGAACCTGGCATAACTGATTTTTGAAAAAATTTATTTTTTATTATCTTATTTCTCCCGAGTCACCAACATGCACCTACTGCTTCAGTAAAACTGGTGACCTTACTGTACCACGAAAAGTATTTTCTTATCCTTGTCTTCATATTTCCGTTCATGTCATTTCCCATACACAGACTCCTGACACACCATCTAGCAATATACAATAAATGTTGTTTCTCATACCTCATCAGTACCGTCGGCCCCTATGATTGAAGGATGGAGCCATAAGCTGGTCCATTTAATAAGAGGGAACAAGACAGATATTACCTTAAGTATCTTCACATTTTCTACTTGAATACATTTGTTTTGGACTTTTCTATCTTCCGCTGCACTGGGTTCCTCCATTCTTCTACCCCAACTTTTCAGTTTTCTTTCATGTGTCATCCTCCCCCATTAGAATATAAGCTCCTTGAAGGCAAAAATTACATTCTATTTTTTATTTGTATCCCCAACATAGAGGCACTTAATAAATGTTTCCTGACAATTGAGACCTGGAAGGGATTTTAGGGACCATTTAGTTTCACGTTTTAATTTAAAATTCAGGAAACTGAATCTAAAAGGTGAAGTGATTTGCCTATCACACAGATAATGAATAATTTGTAACACAATTTGAATTCTGGTCCTCTAAGTCCCTGTCCTATATTCTTTCTATAACACCATGGTTGCCTCTAAGTGATTTGCCTACTTACTAGATCATACAGGTATTAAGAAGCAGAGCTAAGACTCAACAAAAGTCCCTTTCATTATATTATCCTGCCTTTCCAGTAATAAATCATCTCCTTTCCTGTCCTCTCCTGTCTTCTCTCCTCTCTCTTTCTCTCAACTGTCTATTTATTGAAACCCAACTCATATCCAATATCCTTTATGAAGTCTTCTCAGATTTCTTTCTCACATGAAATTTTAAAGGACTTTAAGCTATGTTATACAATTTACTTTCGTATTCAATCTTATTTTGCTTCATGTATCTTTGTTTTGCCTACAAATGTGGTCAAAGCCATAGTTCATGCTTCTTTGTCTCCTGCATAGCATCTGGGAGACATCTAGTAAAGCAAAGAAGAAAGTACTTGAGTCAGGAAGACTTTAATTCAAATCTAGTCTTGGAAATGTAATTAATTGTAGGATGAAAGTCAGGTCACTTGACTCAAGCACTTTCCTTTCTAGACTCAAGCATTCATAAAACGGATATAATAGTCCACATCTCACAGGGTTCTTATGATGATCAAAAGACAAATATAGTTGTGAAAAGCATTTAGCACAATGTTTGGCACATTATAGGTCCTAGAGAAACGCATATTCCCTTCTGAACTCCTCCCTAAAGGACTCATAAAATTATAGAGTAGTAGAATCAAAGATTAATAAAGACTCAATGATTGTATCTTTCAAAACCAATAACTTTATTTTTAACAAAGGACAAATTTATAATCTGAAGAGGTAAACTAACTTAACTGTGGTCATATAGAGATGAAGGAATGAGCCAGCACTAAAACCTCATTCTCCTAACTCTCAAGCAGATTTTTTTGTTGTGTTTTGTTTTATTTTTTATTTTAAACTTGCTCTCTCCTGTCTCTTTTGCTGCTAATTGTCATTACATTTTTAAGTTGTGTTGATGCACTTTGTAATGGCATTGCAATTGTTTCTGAATCTTCCTCTTCCTATAAACTCCCTCATCTCACAATGTTGATGATCCCATTTGACAACCTTTTAAATCTCATTTCTCAAGCTTCCTAGTGAAAAGAGGAACTTGCATTTCCTTATCTTTTTTTCCTGGGCTAAGGTTGATCATTTTAATTACATATAGCTTCTATTCAATTAATGCTAACATCATTACCTCATTACTTTTTTTTAATTGACTGAAGAAACTTGTTCATACAATCTTTCAATGGAATCTTTTTAGCAGTAAATGTAAATATTTAAATAAAAAAATAAATTTCAATTAAGACACACTTGGTAATAAGACACCTGTAGAATTATTTGATAATTTTAAGTAGTTTAGTCAGAAAGCAAACACTTATAAAAAATTATATAGGCCCTCAACAGAATATAAGGACAGGTGTGATAAATATAGCAGAATGGATACTTTCACTCAGAGAAGATTTCACATCATATAGGACTTAAATTTGAACTTTTTTTGTTTTTAATCATGAAGAGCATCTCGATAAGAGGCTGAGGCAGCTGCTTATCCTTTCTCCCAGGACAGAATCTGTCACAGTAGCCATGCTGCTATCATCAAACATGAATACTATTTGTTCCAGTGTTGTGTTGTAAAAAAGAAAGCAAGTATGTGTCAACAGGATAGATTTTCCCCAATGAAAAGGAGACAGGAGGGAAGGATGGAGGGAAATCTTTCATCCTGTCAATGCTTTTCCATCAAAATTCTAATCACACTGCCTTCATTTCAGACCCCTCCATGCTGCTCTGATTTTATTCTTCTTCCCATCCTCTTTTTGTCCTGATTCATCTATCCACACTGCTCATTGCACCTTTATCCTTTCCTTATGCCAATCAGCTCCTATGATTTCAGTGCCTCTGTGTCACCACAATTACTTTTTGCCAAATGATCTCTTGTCTGCCTATAAGAAAGGTGCTATGTTGGAAAGAAATTATCATTTTAGAGTCAAAATTCATAAGTATCAATACATTTGAGAGATGCTCTTCTTCTTACAATATAGACCTAGAAGATAATCTGGATATTAATTGTGATTCATTATTTTACCTCTACCTAAATACATGATAAAAAGCTAGATGCCATAGTGAATAGAATGCTGAACCTGGAGTCAGGAAGATTTGAATCGACATATGGCCTCAAACACTTACTAGCTCTGTGACCCTGAGCAAGTCACTTAACCCTGTTTGCTTCAGTTTCCTTATCCTGTCAAATGAACTGGAGAAGGAAAATGAAAACCACTCCAGTATTCTTGGTAAGCAAACCCTAATTGGGGTCATTAAGAAAGATAATAGAAAAAAAAAGCATAATAATAATAGAGAACATTTAATTGGAATGATTGGTATATGTGACATCCCCTATAAAAAATAAAAGCTCATAATCTCTTTATCATATTTAAAGCATTCTGACAGCCCAGATCTACTCAAAATGATAACTCATGGACCCCAGGGATGTTTACTTTTTCTTTAGTCATTCATTAATAGCAATATATGTGAAAAAATGTTCCAAATTACACATGACATAAGAAGTGTAAATTAAAACTCTAAATTTCTACCTAATGCACATAGCAGATGACAAAAAGTTAATGATAATTGTTGGGGAGGCTGTGGGAAGACAAGCACACTAATGCATTATTGGTGGAGGTGTAAAATGATTTAGATATTCTAGTGGTAGACAAAAGCAGACATTATTGCTATGCCTTCTTCCTTATGAGGAGTGTAAGGGACAACTACAGGAGTCCCAAACAAAAACATTCAGAAGAGAGAAGATGAATGAGAATTGGGAAAGAGAATAGAAATTGTCATTTAAAGTCTATTGCAAGAGGTAGATGAAATTGCTCAGTGGTCCACGCTCATGAACCTAGCCTCCCGTTACAATGTGCCACATGATGTTAGAATTCTTTAGTTATGAATGCTATTTACCAAGCTGCCCAAAATGACTTTACTGAAAATTTCCTGGGTGTAGATTTAGCACCTCATTGGAAATGGCTCAGCTTAAAGCATGTTATAAGAAAAGGGTAGGGGATCTCAACTTACACACTGCTATTTTTTGGAGTGTGTACCAGCCAGATCAGGTAGAGGGAGGTCCCCTTATTAACACATGTACATAGAGAATTACAGTAAATTACAAAATAATTTATATAGGATTCTGATTATATTTATCTTACAACTTCCAATTCTAGCAAAATCCTTATAGAGAATAAATATCTGGATAGGTGGTTTTTGCCAATGGTAGTTCAAAGAGAACTTTTAAACCCTGATATTCCACTAAAGCAAAGAACAGAAGACAGCCGTTTGTTTTGATGATGTTATAAATGTTAAAGAGATGAGCATTTAATTATCCAGATGTTACTCTGTGTTAAATTACACTAACGTAGCTCTGTTTCAGGGAAAACTCAGACATTTGTTATTTCCTGTAATTTTTTTATAATGCTGTGAAATGATGTAATCAATCTTTTAAAAAAATCTGTCAAACATGTTGGAGTAGATCCCAAATAATTACATGAAAATTGATCTGAAACAATAATATTTCAAATACACATTTGAAAAAAATCTAAATAGAAATTTTAAAAGATATGAGAATGTTGGATTCAGACATTTAATTTTTTTCATTCTAAATTTTTAAAAGTCTTTCTTTTCAATTGGTAAAGATGTATTGCAATATTTGTATTCATTTGAATTATGAATGCTCACCAAGTAGTTAGCAGCAGATGGACTTAGTTTGTCACATTAAATATGGAATTGCCTATTCTGAGCTAATGTGTAAATATAATTTGGGATATTTAACCATACAGAGAGTTACAGCTAACTAACAAGAGCCAGTGTCTAACCAAAGACTACAACTCCCATTTACATAGTACTGAAATGAGTTTATAGGATCAGAGATCTAAGGCTACAGGGGATCTTAAAGGTGATCTTATCCAAGTACTTCATTTTTCAAGTAAAAAATACTGCTTGTCTAAGGTCATACAGGTAGCAAATGGAAAAATTGGGATTCAAAGTAAGGTCCAATAATTTCAAGTTCAACACTCCAAGGTGTCATGTTTGGGGTTAGGAAATACCTAGGCTTAAAATTTGTTTTCTATATTTACTAGCTATGTGAACATAGGCAAATCACTTAATAGCGCTACTTAGATAGCATTTGGCATTTCAGAATCTTTCTTCAAAGCTCAACTCAAGAGTTGTCTTCTCTATGATTTCTTAGCCTTTACTTATCCTCAACTAAAAATCTTTTCTACTATTATAATTTTTCAAATTAGAATTATAAGAACATTTAATTCAACATGCATATAAAGGCCATTTTTGACAAGTGGGCATTCAGTCTCTGGTTGAAGACATCTAGTGAAAGTAAACCCATTATTTTCTGAGGCAATACATTTCATTTTGGCATAACTCTGATTGGAAGGAAGATTTTCCTTGTGCCAAAGCTAAATCTAGTTCTTTGTTCTCTTCACCTATCACCCCTAGTTTTGTTTTCTGCGACCAAATAGAGAAGAAAAAAAATCTCATTCTTAGCATGTAACAGTATTTCAAATTAGTTCTTTCTTCTCCAGACTAGTTTCCCCCTAGTTATTTAAGCCAATTCCAATATACCAAAGTCTTTGTACCCTTCACTGTTTTGGCACCTATGAGTTACAAATGTTCTATTGATATAGAACCAAGAACTGAACATGATATGTTCTGATGATGGTAGAATATAGGAAGATTAAAAGTTTAGTTCTCTTAATATAGCCAGAGATTTCCCTCTGGTTTTGACTGCCATGTCATACATTGGACCCATACTGAGATGACAGGCTTCTACAAATACTTGATTTTACGTGATAGATTTTAGATTCTTTCCATGTGAATTTTAGTCATGCCTCTCTTATACAGGTAAAGTTGATTTTTTAAGGAAGCATCCTAGCATAAGATGCCAAATTTATTGATTTAATTTAATCTTAATGGTTTCAGTCCAACTTTCTGATCTGTCAACATTTTCTATTTTATTTGACCTTTAAAATATAATTTATTGTTCCCCAATTGCGTATGAAAACAATTTTAACATTTGTTTTTTATTTTGAATTTCAAATTATTTTTCTTCCTCTATTCCCAAACTTCTCCACTCTGAAAAGTTAAGGAATATGATATAGATTTTATATGTGCAATGTATAAAACATTTTTCCACATTAGTCACTTTTTGGAAGAGAATTTGAACAAAAAATTAAGAAATAAAGTGAAATATAGTATGTTCTGCTCTGCAATCATACTCTATTAGCTGTTTCTCTTGAGGTGGGTGGCAGTTTTCATCAATTGTCTTAGATCACTGAATTGCTGAAAATAGTTGTCATTCATGGTTGTTTATATTACTGTTACTATGTACAGTGTTCTTATTCTGCTCTCTTCACTTTGTATCGGTTGATGCAGGGCTTTCTAGGTTTTTCTGAGAGCATCCTTCTCTTCATTTCTTACTGCATGATAATATTCCATCACAATCATAAGACAGTTTGTTCAGCCATTCCCCAACGATGGACATCCTCTTACTTTCCAGTTCTTTGCTACAACAAAAAAGAGCAGCTATAAATATTTTTGCACATAAATGTGCTTTACCTTTTTTTGGAACTCTTTGGGATACAGATCTAATAATGGTATTGTTAGATCAAAGGATATATACAGTTCTAAAGCTCTTTGGGCATAATTCAAAATTGTCTTCCAAAATTGTTGGATTAGTTCACAATTCCACTAACATACATTAGTGTTACGATTTTCTCATATCCCCTTTAACATTTATCATTTTCCTTTTCTGACTTATTGTTCAGAAATGATATGTCAGAGGTGTTTTAATTTATAAATCTCTAATCAAGTGATATAAAACAACAGCTAGATCAACCAGAGGGAAGAGTGCTAAGCCTAATATTGGGAGGACCTGGTTTCAACTCTGGCTTCAGGTACTACTGAGCCGTGTGAACCCCTAGGCAAGTCACTTATTCCCAACTGCCTAGCCCTTTCTGCTCTTCTGTCTATAAGACAGAATTTAAGGGTTTTTTGTTTTGTTTTAAAGTGACAGAGCATTTTTCTGACTTGATAGTTTTGATTTCTTCATGTGAAAACTGCGTATTCATTAATTTTTGCCAATTATCTTTTGTCAATTCATTATTTGGGAATGATTTGTATTTTTATACATTTTACTACATTCTCTATATATTTGAGAAATGAGTCCTTTTTCAGAGATACTTGCCATAAGTACCACCCTCCTCCCATTTCTTGCTTTCCTTCTAAAATTATTGCATTGGTTTTGTTTGTGTAAACTTTTAAAATTTAGTATCATCAGCATTATCCATTTCCTATCATTTAAATCTCTCTCTCTTCTTTGGTGATAAATTCTCAAACATCTCACTTCCCTTCTGCTTTGGAACCAATACTTAGTTTCAATTCTAAAAAAGAAGGTGAGGTTTTATTTTGTTGTTAAAAATCTGTTTTTCCTTTTTAATTTTTTTCATTGACATGTAGAATCAATTTTTAATAATTGCTTTCTAACATTTTAGAATTCAGATTATTTTCCTCCCTCTCCTCTTCCAGGCAGTAATTAATCTGATAAAGGTTATACAAATGCATTCAAGCAGTTCATATTCCCACATTGCTCATGCCCTGACAGAAGACACATATCACGCAAACAATTAAATAGAAAACCTCATAATGGAAACAAAGTAGAAGATGGTATGCTCTTATCTATAATCAGACTCTAGCAGTTCCTTTTTTGGTTGTGAATAGCACTTTTCATCATGAGTTCCTTGTGAACATCTTGGAAACTTACTTTTTTGATAATAGTTTAGTCCTTCATAGTTAATCACAGTACAATATTTTTGTTTCCCTATACAATGTTCTGCTTACTTCACATTGTATCAGTTCATATTAGTTTTTCCAGGATTTCTCTGAACTCATCCTGTTCAATATTTCTTATGGTACAATAATATTCTATTACAATCATATACCACAACTTATTCAGCCATTACCCAATTGATGGACATCCCTTTAGTTTCTAATTCTTTGCCACTGCATAGAGATCTGCTAAAAATATTTTTTTTAATTAGGTCCTTTTCCATTATCTCTGATCTCTTTGCAATACAGACCCAATGGCGGTACTGCTAATTCAAAGGGTATGCATAGTTTGATAGACCTTTGTACATGTTTCCACAGTGCTCTCCAATATGTTATATTGGTTCATATCAACAGTGCATATATCCCAATCTTCCCACATCCTCTCCAAAATTTATCATTTCCCTTTGATATTATATTAACCAATCTGATATATGTTAGGAGGTGATATCTCAGAGTTGCTTTAATTTTCACATCTATAACCAATAGTGAAGTGAAGCATTTTTTCATATGGCTATAGATGGTTTTAATTCCTTCCTCCAAGAACTGTCTGTTCATACACTCTGATGACATTTTAATTGGGAATTATTTTTCGTATTCTTATAAATTTGATTTAGTTCTCTATCTGAGAGAGTAGGCTTTTGTCAGAGACAATTGCTATGTTTTTTAAATATTGTTTTCCTTCTCATTTTGTTTGTATTGGCTTTGTACAGAAAAAAAATTAATTCAATTTAATGCAAATTATATGTTTAATTTTCATAATATTATCAATATTATGTTTGGTGATAAATTATTTTCCTTATATATAAGTCTGACCAGTAAATGTTTCCATGTTCCCCTAATTTGTTAATTGTGTTACCCTTTATTTCAAGGTCAATGACACAACTCATGGTTTAAAACCTGGAAGTGCTCACATATAGTGTGAATGCGACTTTCAAAGGTACATATTGGGGGAAAAAAAACATCGCACTATATTTGGGCTAATACAGTAAATGCATCTTTTTCAGACCATGATGTTATAAAATTACATTCGACAAAAAGCAACAGAAATTATATGAAAACCACATAATATACTCCTAAAGAATTTGAACAAATCTTAGATTGTTGGGGGTACTATGTATCCAATGCTGGGGTTCTGACATTGAAAGAGAAAGTAGAAAGAGAGAAAAAAAGATAAAGAGATATACAAAGGAAGGGCCAGATGAGGAGGCATGGTCTCCATGAACTCCATTTATTGTGATAAAAAGAAAGACTTTTATAATGAGAGGGTTCTGTTATGCAATAGATCCATACAATAAGTTTTATGTGCATTTGGTGAGACATCTTCCTGTGAGATGACATAGAGTCCTTTGTGGGGGGTTGGTACAAGACGTCCAAAACTTCCTCAGGAACAGAACACAAACATCTCTTAGTGGCTTATGTAAACACTTTACAATGGGCTTTGGACATTTCCTCAGATAAGACACTTGTAACAGCTCAGCTTTGTACATGACTTTTGTCAGAAAGCAGTAGTGCCTTTCTTCAGTGGGCCTTATTTGAACTAGCTACTTCCATATATCCATAATAGTCATAATCAAAATTTCCTCAAAGAAAATGACAATGAGGATGTAACATACCAAAATTTATAAGATGCAGCCAAATCTGAAGAAAGAGTAAAATGTATATTTCTAAATGTTTACATCAAAAAAATAGAGAAAGACCAGATCAATGAGTTGGGCATGCAACTAAAAAAATTAGAGAAATTACTATAAATGAAAAAAACTAGAATAATTGTGATGCTTACAGCCACAGCTGATGGGTGAAAACTGACTCTTTATGCAATTTTAAAGTGTAAAACATTACCTAAGAAAAAAGTTACCATTAGGAGTTATCTTTCATGTATAGGAAAAGAGATAGATGAATGAAGAACTTGTGTTAGAATGGTTGAATGTGGTCTGGGGTAGATGACTGGATGTATTACTGCATCAGAGCAGAATGCTTGTACTCAATGTTTTCAAGGGTCACCTGACTGAAAACATGAAGAAGAGAATTGCTGAAATGCACGTGGACCTAGTTGTTATTCTGGGAGGAATGATGTTGCAGTTACAAGTGTTAGATGTATTGATTAATAAGCCATTAAAAATCTTTTGAGGAAAGAATATAACAAGTTGGCCAGAAGTCTTGAATTTATTCCATAGGGAAAAATAAAGGAACTGTCAGTCACTGTATTAGGGAATTGGATCAAAACTGTTTGGGACAAAATCTTCACTGAGACCATTGTGTTTGGATTTTTAAAATGTTGTATATCAAACAATATGGATGGTAGTGAAGATGTGTTTTGTGGGAAGAAGAGGATGGCAGCATGATGTTTCTATTTTGGGAGATGAGGAAATAGTAGAGAAAAGAGACCACAATTAAATATTGGAAGTTAGTTTCTCACAAATATCTATAAAAGTAATACATATTTAACAAAAGTTTTGGTTTTAAACTTCTTTAATTTGTTTTCAGGACCTTGAAAAAACTTTAAATATAAAGTGTCTGCATTATTCATGAATTATGAGAAAGTTATAATTTAAAAAGAGAAAATAAAATAGTGTTTCCTCTTTCTGAGTTACCCTTCAAAATATTTGGGATTGTACGATATTCAGAGTCGTATTACATTTGGGTTAATAAAGTAATATTTTTTTATTTTTCTACATTTGCTTGTGAAGTTTTTATGCCCTATCATATAGTCAATGTACTGCTAAGAAAAAGGAATATTTCTTTTCCCAAACAGTTTTCCCTGGCTGTCTATCATATCCAGCTTTTCTAAAGGTCTATTTACCTCTTTAACTTCTGTTTTGCTTAATTTTTCATTTGGATTTAACTACTTTTGAGAGGGGGAAATTAAAGTCTCCACTAGTAACTGTTACTAGGAATTGGAAATTATTCCATGTTCAGGTACTTTGCATATGCTATCACCTTTTATGTCTAAATCATGTATCTATTTTGATTTTTTCTTGATTTTTTCAGTGTGAGATATTGGTTTATATCTAGTGTCTGTTATATCATTTTCCAATCTTCCTAGAAGCTTTTATCAAATAATGAGTTCTTGTTCCCAAAACTTGATTCTTTGGATTTATCAAAAAGGTACTTAGTATGGTCATTTATTACTATGTATTATGTACCTAATGTATTCCACTGATTCACCTCTCTGTTTCTTAGCAAGTACTAGATTGTTTTGTGATTACAGCATTGTAATTGAGTTTGAGATTAGATATGACTAGATCACTTTCCTTCCCATTTTTTTCATTGAGTCCTTTGATATTCCCAATCTTTTATTGTTTGAGATGAATTTTGTTGTTTTTTTTCCTAGCTTGATAAAATATTTTTGGGTAGTTTGACTGGCACAGCACTAAATAAATAGATCAAGTAGAATTGTTTTTTTTTATTATTATATTATCTTGATATGCCCATGTATTATTCTAGTTATTGAGATCTGGTTTGGTGTAAAAGCATTCTTATAATTCTGTTCCTATAATTTCCCAGTATTGTCCTGAGGGGTAGACTCCAGAGTATTCTGCGTTATCTATAATTAATTTAAATGGAATTTATTTTTCTATCTCTTGCTTTGTTGGCAATAGATAGAAATGCTGATGATTTATTTATGTGGATTTATTTTATATCCCACATCTTTGGTAAAGTTTGTTAAATTATTTGACTACTTTTTTTAGTTGATTCTCTAGGATTCTCTCATATCTAATTTGTTTTTATTGCCTATTCTGATTCTTTCAATTTCTTTTTCTTCTCTTATTGTTATAGCTAGCATTTTAGTATAATATCAAATAATAGTGGTAAAAATTGACATTTTCACCTCATCCCTGATCTTATTGGGAAGGCTCTTCTCTCCTATCCCCACTACAGATAATGTTTGCAGATAATTCTAAATAAATACTAGTTATTATAAGGAAAGCTCCATTTATTTCTGTGCTGTCTAGTGTTTTTAATAGGAATGAGTCATATTTTGTCAATTTTGTGATTTTCCTAATATTGAACAATCTCTGCATTATTGTGATAAAACACATATGGTCAGTGTATATGATCCTTGTGATGTACTGCTATGTTCTCCTAGCTAGTTTTTTATTTTAAATTTTATATTACTGTTAATTAGGTAAATTGGTCTAGTTTTCTTTTTCTATTTTCCCTCTTCCTGGTTAAGATATCAGAACCATATTATATTATCAAAAAATTGATAGGAATCCTTCTTTGCCTATTTTTCCAGATTGTTTATATAATATATATGTGTATATATGTATAATCATTATTATTATTAAAATTAATAGTGGTTGAACTCTGAATATTAGGTGGTCACCAGGGATTTAATTTCTAAATCCCAAAATGAATTACTAAAGTAAATGGAATTTATGGTGGTTTATTTACAATATTTACAATGAAAGATATTAAGGAATGAGAGAGAGAGAGGAAAAAAAAAACTCTGGCTTCTTCTGAAATCAGTTAGAATTTCTAAACCCCAGTCAGGGAAGAGAGTCTCAAGAAGTTGGGACTTTCCTGGAGGCTTCACACCTCCAGAAAGGCAGGGTCACTAAGTCAGCTTTTTACTCACCAAAGGTAACAGTCAAAAGAAGTCTGGGTGTTGGTCTCCCTGTTGCTTCTCTGAGTCAGTGCCCGAATGTCCAAAAGAATCTACGAATCTACGAATGCCCATCTTCCCTTTAGCTCAAAGTGACTGATCCTTCAATCCAAGCCTGGGGTGACTGACTGTATCCAAACTCATCCAAATGTCTGAATCTGAATCACTCTTCAGTCTTTTTTCCTCTATTTAAATACCTTTTTCTCTTGTGTCACTTCCTCTAAATTTTCACATCTACCAATCACAACAGATGCTTTTCTCCAGGACTGTCCATTCTTTGGTTCTCACCTTCTTTGGTTAGATTTTGTCTTTTTGGGTTACTTAAATCCTCTTTTGTTAAGTTCACCTTTTGTAGTTACCTAACACCTTTTTGTAGTTAAAACCTAAAAATAGATTGTAGCTTACAATTCTAGCTTCACTATAAAGGAAGAGCTAAGTACCTTCATTGTTACAATCAGGAGATTAGAATTTTATCTTCACAATAAAGAAAGAGATAAGTATCTTCATTGTTACAATCAGGAGATAGCTAAATCCAAACTTCACTATATACATATATATATTATTGGAATTGATTGTTGTGAATCAATCTGGCCCTGGAGATTTTTTCTTAGGGAGTCCATTGATGACTTGTTCAACTTCTTTTACTAAGATAGGGTTGCTTTAATATTCTACTTCCTCTTCAGTTAATCTAAACAATTTTTATTTTTATAATTTCATAATCCATTTGACTTACATTGTCTGATTTATTTGGTATATAATTGGGCCAAACAGTTTCTAATGATTGAGCTTCATTGGTTGTGAATTTATTATTTTCATTTTTGATGATTGTAATTTGGTTTTCTTCTCTTTTTAAAAATAAAATTAACCTACACTTTATCTGTTTTAGTGTTTTTCTTTCATAAAACCGGATTCTAGTTTTATTTATAAGTTCAATAGTTTTCTCACCTTCCATTTTATTCTTCTCACCTTTGATTGTCAAGATTTCCAATTTAGTATTTATGGGGATTTAAAATTTGTTATTTTTCTAGGTTTTCTTTTTTTGTTTTTGTTGCCTGACCAATTCAATGATCTCTTCTTTCTCTATTTTATTGATATAAATGTTTAGAGAGATAATTTTTATCCCTAATACTGCTCAGACAACATTTTTTTAGATCCTGATTCTGTTCCTCATCAAGAGACCTATCTTTCTTGGCTTTGGTTTATCTAATATTTAACAAATATGTCATTTACAACTTTATACAAGTCATTGATAAGTACCTGAAACAGCCTAGTACCAAGAAGAGAGTCCTAAAGAATTCTAGTAGATAATTCTTCCAAATTGATATCAGTTTTAATTGGGTACAGCCATTAAATGGATTCTGATAAAGCTTTTGATATTCTATTAATATTAATAATTAACCAAACTATCATCTGTTTTCCACCCTTTGTTTTTGAAAGGAACTCCATCTAGCTCATGTAGTTCTTTCTCTTCCAGAAAGATAGCATGGAATTTATCAAATAATTTGCTAAAATATGTAAACTGCATTAATTTCTCTATGCGGGTATATCTTTCTTGTGTATCTCCCCAGAAAAATGTAAGATGTGAGAGTAGGGACTGTCTTCGTTCAATTTAAAGAATATATACTTATAGCAAGGATCAGATGCTATGCTAAGCTATAGGAGTACTAATCCAGTAATCAATCAACAAGTATATATTAATCAACTTCAATTTGTTATTCATTGGAGGAAAAAAGAAAAAAAGTTAAATAATCACAGCCTGAGGGGGGGGGATAGAAAAAAAATACAAAAAAAGCTATATATATAATATTTAGAGGAAGCCACTAAGAATTTGGAGATAAGAAAAGGCTTCAAATAAATGGTGTTGAGTAAAATCTTGATGAAACTTAAAGATGCCAAGAAGTAGAATTCAAGAGGGAAGGCATGGACAATAGCTGGTGTAATGAATGAAAGAGAAAGATGGAGTGTCATGTATGAAAAACTATGAAGGCTGGTTTGGATGGATTTGTAAAGTACTATGTGAACCAAAAAGGAGGGTTTTTTTTGGTTTATTTTGTTTTAAAATCCTTACCTTCTGCCTTAGAATCAATACTATATATTTGTAAGTAGTAAGGGCTAGTGTAAAGATTAAAATTTAGGGGAGACTGAGGCAGGTAGAAATTAGTTTCTCTCTGCAAGGAGTATTATATTTTATGAGGTTTATTAAAGGTTGAGAATTTAAGAATATACAAATAAGAAAAAACACGTGCCTAGGCCAGAAGCCTAGACAAGACCTCACCTACATTATGGAAAGAGCCACGTCTGCCCCAAAACAGAAGTCCAAGAGAGCTCAAAAGCCTTTGCAATCAGCTTAAGTACCTTCTCGATCTCGCCCACCTCAGAATTCCATGAGATTACAAAGCATTTTGGGGAAGTAGAGCAAGGGCTTGTGGGGATTGAAGTCCAGAGTTCAAATCTCAATTTTACATTTCCCCCCATTTGATCCTCTGGGAAGAAGTCCTTCCCCAAAGGATCATAAAAACATAATCAATTTAAAGATTACAATAATTTGAGGATAAGAGAAAAAAAGAACAAAACCAATAATTACTGGATGCATTGACAGAAAGCCAGTTAGGGGGCAGTCCCCTTTGGCATGAAAGTATACATAAAAATAAATGTTCAGTCAACAACACCCAAAGTTCATTTTTGTGCAACTTATGGTCTGGAGGCTTCTTCATGGTGTCTTCTCCAACAGTTCAGTTTCTGGATTCAGAGAGGTAGCATCTTCTTTACCTAAAATTCTTCTCAAAAGGAATTTAAACTTTGCAATTTAAATAATGATATTTTTACATTCCCCCCATTAAGAGGGTGATTGAAAAAAAAAGAATCACTTAAGGATGCATGGTTGAGGTATGAGGTATATAAATCAATTGGTAAGAGATATTAAAAAGATATCAGAAAAATCCAAAAAAAGAAAGATTTCAGGATGAAAATATAGACCATCAAAGTCTTATGTGTAAAAATTCCAAGTAAAAAGAAAAATAAATCTATAACAGGTCCTTGAATCAGGACCCAATCAAAATGATCTAAGCAATGATGCATTTACCCAGTCAATATAGCCAGGTCTACAGAAAGGTACCACACGATGAGAGGCAGAAAAGGGACCAAATTATATGAGCCAAGGTTTCCGGGATACTTGTCTGTGAATATCTTCAGAGTGCGTGTGAACACAAGGAAAGCCTATGTCTAACAATGTTAAACACAGTAACCTCGAGTCTTCACACTAGGTTCAAGACCTTTGTATTGGCCTAGAAGTGCATCAATCCATCCTGGATTGGGTTTTCTTTGGCTCTGTGCAATGGCTCTGTGTGTATATCTTGTCCTGGAATCAGACAGAATCATTAAGCAAAGTCCCATAATTTTTAAATAATTAGTGGCATCATTTTTATAGTCACAAGCTTTTTAGGGCATGCATTAGCAAATGTATACTGAAAAGTCAAAAAGTTAAAGAAAACTGAATGCTGGTGACATGTGCTACACATATAAAAAGGAGAGGAAAAAAAAACCTGAAAAAGTATATTGCACATGCAAGAAAAATATAATAAAAAAGAGCTTTTAAAATTCAAAAATATAGCTTATAATCATTGACACACTGTGTCAGCTAAGAAAATAAAGATTGCAAGACTTTCTCACCAAAAATGAGATCCATTTCCTCTTTGTATCTGGCCATGATCACTGTGAATAGAAGGCAAATGAATTGAGAGAGGTAACATTTTTTTCATTTTTAAAATACAGTAGTACAAATATGTAGATATCAATATCCCCAAAATTCTCAATAGCCCAATTAATTACAATAGCAAACAAACACTATCACATAAGTTTCTGTATGGCATTTAAAAGCCTATGAATTGATGGATATTTGTCACAAGTTTTTACAATCATAGAAAATATTTCAACCTTGGTAATAAACATATTTTTAAACAAAGTAAAACTCATCTTGGGTTAAGAACATAATCAAGAAATCTATATATCATTCTGGTAGAAGTAAAGTAATGAGCTGAAGAGTATAAATAAAGGGGTGCTCCTTTTTTGGAGGCTTATAGGGATACAAATGCCCTGAGATTAACTGCCCAACTTCCATTCACATGTGGGAAGGTTGAGGTTTATAAAATGTATTTACTTCAGCTACTAGAATCGGCCTTACCTCGTGGTAGGGGCAGGCAAAAATAACCAGAGATTGTTTAAAAAAAATTACAAAAATCATATTTAAAAAACCCTTAAAATCATTTGAGATATTTAGCATATTAAATTTTCCAAGGTTGTTATACAATTTTAACCAGTTCTAAAGTCCATCTATCCTCTAGCAAAAATAGAAAAAAGCTGTTTTTTCATATATGGGCTTAATTACAATAATATTTGTTCAGCACAGTTATAGGGGAAAAACAACAGAATTTTTAAAACTCAGTACATTTAAAATAAATTCAATCAACCTTCAGTGTAACAGAATAATATTCAATCCAATAATATATGAATTTAACATCACAAAGTTAAACCTTAAACAAAACAATCAGGAAAAATGCAATAGAATACAGAGATTCTTTTTTATAAACCATTGGAGTCTGAAATGCCTTAAAATCATAACCTCCAGTTTTCAAAATTCCTTAGGTGTGTGTGTTTTTTTGCTTTTGTTTTCTTTTAATTAATTATCCATTTACATGTCTATTGTTAGAAGGCAGAGTGGTAAGGGCTAAGCATTGGGGTCTGAGCAATCTGCTCCAGGCCACACAGCCATGAAGTGTCTCAGGCCAGATTTCAACTAGAGACCTCCCGTCTCTGGGCCTGGCTCCCAGTTCACTGGGCCACCTATTTGCCCCTTCAAAATTAAAGTTGAATATTTGGGCTGAGTCTGCTCCCTGACAGGCAGGTGAAGTCAATGGAATTACCATAAGAGTCAAAAGGTATCCTTTTAAACAGCCCATTGCTATTAAGTTTCTGTTTGAAAAATCTGTTTCTTCTCCTCTCCCTTTCTTTCTCCCCTGCTCTGATACCTCCTCCAGCCCCAGTCCACGTGGAGCCCAGGCCGCCCACGTGGAGCCAATACCTCCCCCCCCCCCATTTTTGTTACCCGCCAAGGATCTGGGTTTTTTGGGCAGGCAGGTCACCAGGTGATTGCAATCTTGGTTGAATCAGGTGGGCCAGATGAACGAGAGAAAGGTGGGGCTGGGGGAAGCGGCTGTCCGAAGCAGATGGAGGTGGCAGGCAGGCAGGAGCTGATCAACAGCTTTGTGAGGGTAAAAAAAAGACAAGCAGGGCCAGGAGCTCAGGCACTAGGTGAGAGGCCAGGAGCAGAAGCAGGAGCCAGAGAGGGCCGCAGGCAGGAGCTGATCAAGATAGTTTTCTAAAAAGCATCTTGGAGAAAAGTGGCTTAAAAAAATCATTATCTAGGCTAAAAAATTTGAGAAGTTCTCATCCCTTCGTGGTCGCCAACTGTAAAGATTAAAATTTAGGGGAGACTGAGGCAGGTAGAAATTAGTTTCTCTCTGCAAGGAGTATTGTATTTTATGAGGTTTATTAAAGGTTGAGAATTTAAGAATATACAAGTAAGAAAAAACACACGTGCCTAGGCCAGAAGCCTAGACAAGACCTCACCTACATTATGGAAAGAGCCACGTCTGCCCCAAAACGGAAGTCCAAGAGAGCTCAAAAGCCTTTGCAATCAGCTTAATACCTTCTTGATCTCACCCACCTCAGAATTCTGTGGGATTACAAAGCATTTTGGGGAAGTGGAGCAAGGGCTTGTGGGGATTGAAGTCCAGAGTTCAAATCTCAATTTTACATTAGGCAATTGTGGTAAAGTGACTTGCTCAGGATCACACAGCTAGGAAGTGCCTGAGGTCAGATTTTAACCTAAGACCTTCTGTCTCTATGCCTCACACTCAATAGCCTGGACTACTCAGCTGCCCCCAAAAATAGTTCTATAAATGTTTTTTGGTGTTGTTGTTATTGCTGTTACTGTTATTGTTGTCATTGTTACTATCATGATGAGAATGAAGAGAAGTAATATATAATAAGAAATATTGGATTTACCCTTTGGCAAATAAATAAAAGAAGGAAACAAACTTTCAGTATTTAATACATATAAGTCATTGTGCAAAAGAATGAATTTAAATACCAAAAGCAGAAGAATTTATAGTTATTCCTAAATAAAATCAGTAGTGATCAAACTGGTTATGACTACCTATATAACAGTTATAGAATATTAAAAGATATGTTCACTTATTTTAGAATTTTTTTACTCTCTCCTCCTTTACATCAGAGGCATATAAGTTGTAATTATTTTCAATGTGGTCTTCTAGGTCATATGTACTATGAAATGATGTTTCTTGTTGCCCTTGGAAACACAATATAACCAATTCTACTGACTTTTATTTACCTCCATAAGGAGAATCTGTGGTCTACAATTTCATTACAGTGAAGCCTTTGCCTTCTGGTTTTATTTAAAATGACAATACGAAGATTTATATGTTACAGTTTCTGTAGTTATATTTTTATTATATGTCACAGGATAATCTAAAGTGAAATAAGGACCTCAAAAGAACTACTTAAGTAGAAGGAAAAGGAAAAGGTAGTTGACAAGAAAGAAAGTAGGGAAAAGTAAGTAGAATATCATGTAAGTAAAGAAATTAATAAAGTCAGTACTTAAGTTTTTTAAATGGTGAATAACTGAGTAAGAAGGAATTAAATTGGAGAGAAAAGGAAAAGGACATTTGGTGTGGTTGATAAGTTTTTAAGATATGATAAAAAAGCTGCAAAGTTCATGGTGAGGTGACAAGGAAGTAAAATATAAATACCCACTAGCAGTTAAAGAAATGTCTAAAAATTGGAATTATATTTATAAGGAGTTTAAAAATCTTTGCTGTGACTTTGATTGACAGTGTGGTATTTTTATTTTGACTATAGCTAAATGACTGTTATCTATATTCCAAATGCAGTTTGTTTGTTTTTTTCTTAGAAAATATAGTAGAAGGGTTTAAATGTCTCTTCAGACTCCAGATTATGTATATTCACACTATAGGTCAGAAGTGTCAAAGATATGACCAGGGAGTACAATCATAACCAAATTAAGATTTAATAGGGAAATACAAGTATATAACAAAATATATATTCAGTAGAACAAAGATAATGTTAATATGTAGTTTTCTAATTCAGTTTGTGACCTATACAGATCATTGTATACAGTTTAGTAGCCCCCATTTTTATTTGTTTGACAACAATCTTCTACATTATCCACTATAATGGACTCATTCTTTTTTTAATATTTATTTATTTATTTATTTTAAAATACTTTTTCATAGTTGCATGATTCATGTTTTCTCCTTCCCCTCTTCCCTCCCCCTTCCCAGAGCTGACAAGTAATTCCACTGGGTTATACATGTATTATCACTCAATATCTATTTGATGTACTCATTCATTAAGCATTTTTAGAGGAATTTGGATTTCAAAGGGAAGAAGGAAGGAATCAAATGAATAAATAAGTATTTATTAAATGATGATTATGTACCAGATATTGGAGATAAAAATACAATGAACAAAACAATCCTTATACTGAACTTACATTTTAATGTGAAAGACCAATACGGTTTGAATGTGGGGGGGAGGATGTGTGGAGGGGACTGCCATTGTTGAGAGATTAGAGAGTAGAAGAATGCCACACATAAGAGAAAAAGAAGAGAATGGACCATCTTAAACAGGGATCTAAAAAATAAATTTGAAGTTCTTCCTGAAGAGTAGGGAATAGGATACTCTGATAAGGAAGCAGAGTCCTCCTCAAAATGATAGATAAAGCTCCAGAAATTCCTGAATGATAAGATGAGAAATTATTCAGTATGTGTAAGAGGAAAAAGAGGGAAATAGTGGTGGTTTTTTACTTCCTTCTAAGAAAAAGGAAAAGACAGGTCCATTACCTACCTGGAGAACATATCTAATATATAATTGAGTACGAATTGAGATTTGCTAAAACAAATGATTACTATCCATTTCTGGTGACTCACGTAGGTACAAATAATACTTGCAGAAAGAAACATGAACAATTTTGTGTATGTGTGTGTGTATGTGTGTGTGTAAGTTTTACAAAGCATTTTACTTATGTTATCACATTTGATCTCACAGTAATTCATTGAGGTTGATGATAATACTATTGTCATTTTACAAAAAAAAAAAAGGAAACTAATTCTTAGAAATGATAAGTGGCTTGCCCAGGATTACACAATCTGAGGCAAAATTTGAATTCAGAAAACATTGGTAAAGCTTATGATATATTGTGGGAGAGGGTGAAGACCATAGTAGCACCAATAATACATTTTCTTCATACTATCCATTGAAAACATACGATGCTAAAAAGGAAAAAAAAAACAATTTGTGAAGTGAAAAACTAGGTAAGAAGATGGTATCTGAGATTGGAAACTGTATATCTGAACCATAACTTAAAATAAAGGAACCACAGGCTTGTGACTCTATATGAATAACACTTATCAAATGCTGATTAGAATATATTTGCCTTACCAACACAATAAAAAAGAGCTTAAAATTTAAAGAAGAAAAAAGTTCTTAGAAGAGAGAGTTAACAATGTGTGTACACTGAAATAACATAAAGATTTCCTACAGTAAAGGGATTAAAAAAGTATTTTAGATAGCCAGAAGTTCACATGAGACAGAATTCAAGAAATGAATCAATAGTAAATAAATGACCCCTAAAGTATATACACAAAGAGGAAAAGATTATAGAATATACAACATGAACTACAGCCTCAAAAACAAGGGGATAAAAATAACCCTCTTAGTTATCAAAAAGACTTAGTGTGATGACACACATGCACTCATGCATGAAATATTACTCTGAATGGGCACTTTATTCAAATGTCCCAGGATAGGTAAAAGGGAAGGGAGAGAGCTATGGAAGTACCTTATAACAAGGTATCCTCGTGTAAGGAATTACCAGAACTAGAGGGGACAAAAAACTCAGTGGAGAGCATTTTAGTGATGATCAAAGGAGTGAAAAATACAGTAATTTTGTTATCAGAGTACACTATAAACCATATGGACAGAATGAGAAAAGAAAGAGGAGTTTGGAAAATGTCATGAATATGGCCATATAGCCACTGTATAATTGAAGACTTTAGGTATCCAGACATTTACTAAAGTTTTCTCTCCATCCAAAGAAAAATGACTAACTTCTTGATTAGCCTTAATGATAATTTCATCCTTTGAAAATGACAAAAATCATCCAGGGAAATTCATTCTAGAGAGAAGTTACCATGATATAAAAAATTGACAATTTAAGTTATGTAAAGTTGAAAAGCCTTAGTATAAACAAAATGAAGGGAACTAAGAAAAAAAGGTAATGATCCATTTAAAAAATGTATCAATTATTTTATTATGGTATCCTAGACTCTATCATCCCCAACATCGAAACTGTGATTAAGTTTTGCCATTTCTCTCTTTGTAATAGCTCTTAAATACACCTACTTCTGTCCTCTGACATGGTAACCACCCTAAAGCTAGGTTTATAGCAATAGTCTCTTGGTCAATCTCCATGAATTTAGTCACTCTCCAATGCATCTTCCACTCAGTTTTCAAATTGATCTATCTTCATAAACTGCAGGCCAGACTATATAACATTCAGGATCTTCCAATTACTTCTGGGATCAAATATAAAATCCTCTGTTTGATTTTTCAGACCTCTTACATCTTATTCATCACCAAGTATTTTGCAATTCATTGACCCTGGATTTTGATGTTTTTGCTGAGTTATTTGGCTGTTCCTTGCATTTGAAACATCTCCAGGACTTTTTGATGGTTCCCCATCATCCCTAGAATTCTCTTCCTTACTTATCTCTGCCTTCTAGTTTTCTGCACTTTAATTCTCAACTAAAGTTCCTCCTTCTGGAAGAAATCTTTCTCAATCTTCCTTAATTTTAGAACCTTTTCATTAAGAATATTTCCCACCTATATTTGTAATTTGTTTACTTTTAGTTTTTTGAGTGTTGTCTCCCTTATTAGGGCATGACTCTCTGGAAAGCAGGATTTTTGTTTTGTTTCTTTATGTCCCCAGAACTTAGCACTTGGATGAGCACATGGTAGGGGTCTAATAAATGCTAGTCAATTGACTGACTTGTCTCTGATAAGAGTCTGGAAACAAAGCTCTATAAAATACTATCAAGAACATCTTCTTTAGGATCCTAGAAACCTTTCCAGAACTTGAAATAGAGATGCATATTCCAGTTACAGAAAAATTGTTAGGATGGGGGTGAGATTTTTGGTAGGTTTAAAAGGAAAGACATCTTCTAACTTCTGTGGACTATAACTGTTTTTCTCACTGGATCTCTCCTCCCCTGGCAAAAAAATAGCAGCTATTTCCACATGGAAACTAGAACATATTTACTGGTAGCTGCATTCAGACCTCGAAAGTGGTCCTAACACATGGAACAGCAGCAGGGCCTTGGGACCCAGCATGAGATGGTAGTAGTAAAGCCCAAAGCCACACACAGGCCCTAGGCAAGGGATATCACTCGGGTTCCAGCAGAGGGCCATTGCTAAGCTTTGTCACAGTGAAGGAATTATAAGGTCAGAGCACAGAAAGGCAGAGAGAGGTCGAGAAATACTATAGCCAGTACTGTCATGTGGGTAGCAGCAAAGAAGGGACAGAATAGTTCTTTCCTTCCTGGAATCTGAAAACTGATGAGAGCCTTCCATGTTACTTTGAGAAATGATCCCAATGCTCAGGAGGGCATTCCTTCACAGGGAGTGATTACAGGTTTCAAGGACTAATGGTAACCAAAGGTAATTTACTTTCTGCTAATAGGGGCTGGGGGGGGGGCATTGAAACCTGGTTTTCCATGAAAGACAGTAGTCCAAAAGCAAGTGATTTCATAAGGGCAAAGATTTAATATCTCATTTAAGCACAGGGGAAGGAGGAGGTCTAGGCTGAAGTTCCAGGAGGACTTATAGAAGTGGTGGTATTAGGCAATTCTTTGTATTAATCCTGGATTTAAGATGGGAAGTGTGGTGAGAATTGGTGATAATGATAGTTGTGTTATCTTATGTGCTGTGGCCCTATGTTTCTGGTGCAACCACTGCTCATGATCATCAACTTATATTAGGAGATCCACTATGAATTAATTCCAATATTATGCATTGCATGACAAATCCAGGATTCATCTGAGGCTTTCTGGTCTTCTCTCCCCCTTATAAAGGTGAAAATTAATGGTTGGACAATAATTTTATGAAATTATGTGGTCTCCAATATTTATTATATCTCAAGTCAGAATTTTATTTACGAGTATTTATAAATAGAAAGGAAACAATAAAGAAGACTAATGTGAGACGTATAGAGAAGTTATCTATCCTATCTCAACCAGGAAGGCTAGTGGTGAGTAACCACACAGCCTCCTCCAAGATGGAAGCTAGTCTCATAGGAAACTAAGAAAATAGTCAACCTTTCACTCACCCAACAAAAGTAGTCCAGGAGTCAGAGTCTAAGTTGAAGCCAAGCCCCAAGCCCATGATCCAAGCCACAGTTTCCAGAAAAGCTCCCTGGAAGACTCTCCCCAGTTAGAAGACTATCTCCAGAAGACAATCTCTTCAGACTATCTTCTCAAAGACCATCTACTCTGAGGGAGTTCCAGCTTGCTTTTGTGGTGACTTCTTATCTCCTCCCCTCTTCACAGGGGTCAATCACAGTTTCCAAATTGTCTAGCAGGGACCAAGGGGCACTATCTGTGGGATTGACTTCTCACCTTCTGAAGGTCAATTTCTCATCAAAAAGGTTCTGTTTCCTGATTGAACAGTTTCTGAGGGTGTGAACTCTTAAAAGAATTCACAAGTTTATGACTGAGTTAAAAAAAAAAAGGTAGAGCTCTCCAAGTATCTTGCTGGCTTCTCACTTAGCACTAAGTATGGTGTGAATTCACTAGTTCAAGCTTGTGTTGATTCAATCAAAAAGTAGATAAAGGAGAGTTAATCATGTCTTTACTATCTAGTGAGGTACTTAATGTTAACTCAGGATAGAAAGTAAGTAAAGAATTCTCTTTCACACTCTCATAGTCAACTCTTGTTTCTCTGCTCCTCAAGGGAATTACTATATTGTTTACTTCTTTCTCTCTTTTTCTTTCTTTTGTTCTTTGTTTTGCTTTGTTTTTGCCTACATTTACCTACATTAAATCTTCTCCAATATTAGTATAGGAAATAGCAAGTAGAAAAGTTTGGTTCCATTGAAGTGGACATTAGAGGAAATTGAGGGCAGTCAACCAGGAAAGAAAAGTTAAGTCAGATGGTGAGTGGTCTTAAGTGCCAAACAGAAGAGTTGATATTATATCCTAGAGGTAAAAGGAGCCAATGAAGCTTTTTGAGCAGAGAAACAATATAGTTAGAACTGCACTTTAGGGAAACTAACTTGGCTGCTGTTTAGAAGATAGACTGAAAAAAGAGAGGCTCTAGATGTATGGAAACTAGTTAGAAGACTATTGCAATAATCTCTGCAGGAGGGGAAATGAGGGGATGCCCTCCAATTGGGGAATAGCTGAACAAATTGTTGTATATGCTGGTGATGGAATACTATTGTGCTCAAAGGAATAATAAACTGGAGGAATTCCATGTGAACTGGAACAACTTCCAGGAATTGATGCAGAGTGAAAGGAGCAGAACCAAGAGAACAATGTACACAGAGAGACTGATACACTGTGGTAAAATCAAATGTAATGAACTTCTCTACTAGTAGCAATGCAATGATCCAGAACTATTCAGAGATCCACATCCAGAGGAAGAACTATGGGAAAAGAAACACAGAAGAAAAACACCTGCTTGATCACATGGGTCAATGGGGCTAGGACTGTGAAAGTAGACTCTGAAGGATCACCCTAGTGCAAATATTAATAATATGGAAATAGGTCTTGATCAATGACACATGTTAAACCCAGTGGAATTGCACAACATATACAGGAAGGGGGTGTGGGGAGGGGAGGGAAAGAGCATGTCTTCTAACCATGGAAAAATATTCTAAATCATCTAATTAAATAAAATTTTCAAAAAAATAAATAAAGGGAGTGATTAATCTATAATAATGACTGACTAATAATTAATAGAAGTATACTAATTATATTACAACATAACTGTATTTTATAAGGTTATTACACAATCTGAATGCAACATATTTTAGCTGTTTCTGTAACTTTCCTATAAACCTGCATTTTTCAGTAGAATATGGCCTCCTTCAGACAGAGGGTCTGTGTACCATGTGACTCAGTAATGGGAAGATGGGCATCTTCTAAGGGAAGGTCTTCCAATCATATAAGGCATAAGCAGCTAAGGCACTTCCTCAAGAAGCTAATAGCCATATATATATATATATATATATATATATATATATAAGAAAATGTATATCCCAACCATTTCAAAAACATATTATGGTATAATGTCAGAAAATGTTTTTCTCAGTCATTGTATCTCTCATCCTTTTTTAATCTCTCTACCCATCGTCAGGAAAATATATTCTGATGGAATGGAATTTTAGGTTCGAAAGAGAAACCCTAATTCAATTGTCTTAGGTGGGAGGAAACCTAATGACCCAGCTTTGCTGAGAGATCCAGGTTTTTTCTCAATACACCTGTTATTGTCTTGGGGGGGGGGGGGATAATCTCTGCAGGAGGTGATTGGGACCTGAAAAAGAGTGCTTCTATGTGAATGAGGAAAAGAGTATGCAAACAAGAGTTTTGTTTTGTAGATGCAACAAAGCCTGGTAACTGATTATGAAGGGTGACTGAGAGTGAAGAGTTGATAATTCCTATCTTTTTTACCCTGGTAACTTCATGAAAGGTAGAATCAATTTGAAACAGGGAAGTTATGAAGAGAGGTAGGTGGAAGACAATATAATAATTTCTGTTTTGGATATTCTGAGTTTGAGATGCCTATAAAATTTCTAGAAGGAAATGTTTAGACTTAAAAGACATTTTCCTTCCTAAAAACACTGATATACTGTTGAACAGGCTGAAGATGACAAAGGCCTTAAATATGGCAGTGGGTCTGCATGAAAGATAAGTAGTAGAAAATCAACCCAAAGGAAATCCAGGTTCTTGGTGGCCCAATCAAGTTTTGTGGAATACAGTAGATGAAGAGAACCCAGATCATTCTGGACTCAGTTTGAGATGAGCTTATCACACTAAATTCCTGATAATCAAAAAAGTAAACAAAGGGGCCCATTGGACTTGATGCATTTTGTAAAACCCAAATTCCCCACCTAGGTATCATGATGGGCTCCATGTAGTGAGTCATCTACCAATCTAGATCTTTACAATGGAACCCAGAACAAGCAATTATACTGGAAAGCCAAGACTAGACCATCCATCAATCTCTTTCTTTGGCCCAATTTGGTCATGTTTATAGAGGTCTCTGTCCATAAATATTAGACTGAGCAGAACCTTTGGCAGGCATATGGGTGGCCAGTACCAATGACCACTGGGATACTACCTCTCCAAAGTAGACACTTGCAATATCATTTCTGAAAATCCACTTAGTTACTAGCTTCTGGACCCTTACTCTTATGCAGGATCAGACCATGCCCCTTTATCAGATTTAATTATTATTAAATGGGTCATGCTAGATGATCTCTCTAACAAGCTAGTTAGGGCATAGGAGGTCTTTATTATTAAGTGGAAATAGTACATTCAATACTGAGCATATCTGGGTCTATAATATGGCAAGGTACAACTTTTGTTAACTGTAATATGGCCTGTGAGTATTTCAGTTCATTCTAATTTCAAACCTAAACTATCAGACTGAATTGGGTCATGCTCTGCCTACAACACATAGGAAGGTAGCAAGTGAAATCATAAAGGAATGTAGAGTAGTAAGAAGGGGAGAAAGTTAGAGGGCCTAGCATAAGGTCCTAGGGGAAAATTCAGAAAAAACAGGCAGGAAAGGCAATATTTGAACATTTTATCCTATGAAGTAGATACTTAACAAATATTTGCTGAATTGAACAGAATGGAATTCCAACAACTTTCCACTGGGAGATTGGCATTCTGAGACTGAGCAGCTGCTAACACCTCAGGGTGGAATTACTTGTATTGGCATTCTTTAAATCCAGTTGTCCATTTCACCATCCTCTAGAAAGGGAATAATCATACTTTCAGTCCCTGTCTCACAGAGTTTTTAAGAGGAAAATGCTTCCTAAACCATAAAAGGCTGAATAAACAAGCTATTGTTGCTATTGTTATTATTTCCTTAACTATTTTAAGAATGGAATTAAAGTGGGAGAAAATAAAATTTCAATTGCTTCTCTCATACTCCTAATCATGAACTCAGACTGCTCTTTTCTGTGACATGAAAATCAGCCAGTTCCTCATATCCTTGTAAGGAAATTTTTTTTCTTTTCTTCGAATTTCATAAACCAGCACCATTCTGAATTCTTCTCTTCTTCACCCCAACTCCTCAAGCATTCAACTTACAAACTGTCCTTGGCATTTTAAAAGGGAAACAGTCCATAATATCTGAAAATGATCCATTTGAAGGCTATAGGCACGTCAGAATGGGGAATTTATTCTGTGGCACCAATATCCAGGGGGATGTACTCCCTTGTATTTTTACTTTCTCCCATTATTTTATACTTTGTAAGCAAACCCAGTCCTCTACCTGACTCCAAGGTTTCATCAACAATATTCCTTGGAGTGGTATGGTTTCCTATTCCCTTTATCCTCAGCATTAGCACTCGCAGGGGCACTGACTAAACTTTCTTGGTAATTGATTGCCCTATATCTTTTTAAGGCTTCAAGTACAAATATCTAAAATGAGAGAGAATCAAAATTAAACTAATAACAATCATAACAGTAAACCTATAATTACATGTAATATAAAGCCCTTTTCACCTATGACCTCACATCACCCTCACAATAATATTGAAGAAGTTATTTTTTTCCTCATTTTTTAATAGATGTAGAAATTGAGGCTCAGAGAGGATAGTCAAATGGCTTCTTCGGGTCATCCAGCTAGTCAGTGGCAGAGTGGGACTGGAAAATAGGCTTTCTGACTCTAAGTTCAGCTCTCTTGCCACTATGCAAGCACTTCTTCAGGAAATGGGAATTTTTACTCAAGAACTCTGGTCAGACTTCAATTTGTGAGTGTGTGTATATGTGTGTATGTATGTGTTTATCTACCTGAAATATTCTAATGCGTTTTTATTTAAACTGGTTGTCAGCATAGAATGACTGCTGCATCCTACCCTGGAAGTGGGTGAATTTCCATGGTGAGCAATTCCTCTATATACAGCTTGCAAATCATTTTGGGATTCTTCCAAATGAAAGGCACTGTATAAATATACCCTCCCACCAGCAGCCAGCCGTCTTTCCACGGGGGATGCATTTGCATCGCTTATGTACATAGTGTTTCATTTTGGGCATTGCTTTTATTTTTATGACCACAAAAGAAATATTCACAGTAAGAACAATAATGCAAACTGCATTCAAGAAGATATATATTTGTATATTTTTATGATTCAAAACTTAGAAATCTGAAAGAAAAGCAGGCAAAGCATTTTTCCTTCTTGTTGTTGTTGTTTGCTTTTTCATATCATTCATTATTATTTTTGAACTTTATGGCACAATTTTGCTAAAATGCCTAGGGTTTCCTTCTCTGTGCCTGAATCACATAGGAGGATATGTGTACTCTCCCTTTGCCCCTAGGATAAAGCTAAGATTTCTCTGTTTGGTACTTAAAGTCTTTCACATTAGCTACAATCTATATATCCAGTCTGCTATTACATTACTCCCCCTCTGTTCCAGCTATATTGACCTACTTGATGGTCCTCTGTGCACAGCAGTACATATACTACCTGAATGCCTTGGCAAAGGCTCTCCTCAATGCCTAGAACGCTCTCCCTTATCACCTTAGTCTCTTAAAATGTCTAGGGTCATAGATCAAGATCTAAAAGGGACTTCAGAGGCCATCTAGCCAACCTCACCTTTTTTTTTTTTCTGATAAGGGAATTGATGCCCAGGACAGTAAATGACTTAATCAAGGTTACACAGGAAATAAATGCCAGATGTGTGATTTGAACTTATGTCCTTTAACTCTGGTGCCAAGTTTCTTTAAAATGTTCCTTGCTGTCTAAATCCATTTAAAACTCATAATAGCAGAGCATATTTTCTGATTACTCCAGTTATTACTTTGTGCCACACATAAATAAAATTACTTTTATTTAGTTTGTCCAGCTTTTTACATTTATTTATCTGTGTACATACTCTTTTACTCTAGGACTAGGTAAGCTTCTTGAGTCAAGGACATTTTTTTTTCTTTTTGTCTCCAACACCTAACATTGTAGTATAGTATGTATTTCATGAGTGTTCATTGAATTGAACTAAGAAGAACTGAACTTGATATTTCCTAACATAAAATATTTAGAAAAGTAAGCTCTTTCAGTGGTTTTTATTATATATTATTAGTTTATACCAATAAAATTCTACTTTCCTACACTTCAATCCTAATTCCCTCTGAGATCACCAGAAAAACAAAACCTATTATAAATATGAGTAGTTAATCAAAACATTTTTCACTCTGGTCAAGTTAAAAAAAAAAAAAACCTCATTCTACATTTTGAGTCCTTCACCTTTCTCTCTGGAAGTAGGTAGCATGTTTCATTATTAGTCTTTGTATTCGTGATTGGTCATTATGATGATAGGTGTTCTAATTCTTTCAAAGTTGTTTGGCTTTACCAGGTTATCATTGTTTAAATGGCTCTGTTCTGTTCTTGCAGAAGCAGGTAATGGTGTGACAGTGTTGGACCTAGAATCAAGGAGACCTGAGTTCCAGTCTGGCCTCAGATACCTGCCACTTGCATGACTCTGAGCACTTAAACTTTTTTGACTCAGTTTCCTCTGTGGTAAAATGGAGATGAAAATAGCATCTCCCTTCCTTGCAGAGATGTTGTGAGGTTCAAGTGGGAAGATATTTACAAAATGCACTTAACATACTGCCTGGAACATTTTAGGTGTTATTTAAATGTTAATCCCCTTGATCCAGCCATACCACTGCTGGGTTTATACCCCAAAGAGATCATAAGGAAGAAGACTTGTACAAGAATATTCATAGCTGCGCTCTTTGTGGTGGCCAAAAATTGGAAAATGAGGGGATGCCCGTCATTTGGGGAATGGCTGAACAAATTGTGGTATATGTTGGTAATGGAATACTATTGTGCTGAAAGGAATAATAAAGTGGAGGAATGCCATGGGGACTGGAACAACCTTCAGGAATTGATGCAGAGTGAGAGGAGCAGAACCAGGAGAACATTGTACATAGAGACATAAACTGTGACACAATCGAATGTAATGGACTCCACTACTATCAGCAATACTATGATCTAATTCCGAGGGACTTATGAGAAAGAATGCTATCCACATCCAGAGAAAGAAATGTGGGAGTAGAAACACAGAAGAAAAACAACTGCTTGATCACATGGGTTGATGGGGATATGATTGGGGATGTAGACTCTAAACAATCACCCTGGTGAAAATATCAATAATATGGAAATAGGTCTTGATCAATGATACCTGTAAAACCCAGTGGAATTGTGCATTGACTGGGATGGGGGGAGAGGGGAAAAAGAAAATGAATCATGTAACTATGGAAAAATATTCTAAATTAATTTATCAAATAAGAATTTTCAATTAGAAAAAAATAATAAAATGAAATGAAATAAATACTAATCCCCACCCCTTTCTGTTCACTTCATTCTGCATTAATTCATATAAGCCAATCCAGGTTTCTCTGAAGCTTTTTCTTTCATAATTTCTCATAGCACAAGAGTATTCCATCATATTTATATACTGTAACTTGTTCATCTATTCCCCAACTTACAGATAATACCTAAGATTCCCATTCTTTGCCACCTTAAAAACTTTAAGACATTTTGTATATCTTTAGGCTTGTTTATTTATTTGTTTGTTTGTTTGTTTATTGCTTAGAAGTACTCTCTTTTAATCTTCATTCAATCTTATTCATTTAATTCTTCCTCTTTTTCCTTTCCCTCCTACTTTCCTGTACCTAACTCAGTGTGTTTATTCTTCCTTCCTTTGACCATTTCAAATAAAACTGAGGTTGAAGTATCAGCTGCTCCCTTAACACATTACCTTGTTTATAGAGATGAGTACTTGCACACTCTGGTTATATGAGATATTTTTCCTTAATCTTCTTTTCTGTCCCACTTATGTGTTTCTGTATATTATTCATTCCCTCTGTTTTCAGTCTTCTCTTAAGATAATCAAGGATCACTTCAAGGCCTTATCTATATAGACTCCCTTTATGAATCCTGATAACAATAGAATTCAGTGGGGACAAATGATCATTTTCCCATATTAGAATATGAACAATTTATCCCAGTTTATTTATTATTGTTCATTCATATTTGTCTGTCTTTATTTTTCTCTTCACTCCTGTAATTGAACTTTAGATTTTCTACACATCTCTGGTCTTTTCATCAGGAATTTTGGAAATCTTCTATTTCTTTCTCTTTTTTTTAGAATATTTTTTCCATGGTTACATGATTCATTGTTCCCTCCCTTTTCTTTTCCCCCTCCCAGAGCTGACAAGCAGTTCCACTGGGTTATACATGTATTGTTCAAAACCTATTTCCATGTTATTCATATTTGTGGTAGAGTGATCCTTTAACATCAAAATCCTAGTCATATCCATATTGAACCACGTGATGGTTCATATGTTTTCTTCTGTGTTTCTGTACCCACAATTCTTTCTCTGGATGTAGATAGCATTCTTTCTCATAAATTCCTCTGGATTGTCCTGAGTCATTGCATTGCTGCTAGTAGAAAAGTCTTTTATGTTCATTCATGCCATAATATATTAGTCTATGTTCTCCTAGTTCTGCTCCTTTTGCTCTGCCTCAATTCCTGGAGGTCTTTCCAGTTCACATGGAATTCCTCCAGTTCATTATTCCTTTCAACACAATAGCATTCCATTAACATCAGATACTACAATTTTTTTAATCATTCCCCAATCAATGACACCCACCCCCCATTTTCCAATTTTTTGCCACAACAAAGAGCACAGCTATAAATATTTTTGTACCAATTATTTTTTCTTATCTCTTTGGGGTACAAACCCAACAGTGGTATGGCTGGGCCAAAGGGTAGGCATTCACTTAAAGCCCTTTGTGCATAATTCCAAATTGCCCTTGTAAGATTAAAGTTAATATTCAGTTAACTCCAAGTATTATATTTTTAAAGATTTATTAATAATCACTTGAAGTAGAAAAATACAGGAACAAAAGTAAAAAATTGAGTTAAGAAAGCTTTCCCAGTGATGATGGGGGGGGGGGGAAGAGCAAGGGACAAGGTCACACAAAACTTATATCCTCTCTATGTTAGCACCTAATGTGAGAAGGAACATGGAATGCTGGGAGAGAGAGTTTTGGGGAGCAAATCATAATTACACACTTCTCAATGGTTGTACCAATTCACAACTGCACCAGCAGTGTATTAGTGTCCCAATTTTGCCACATCCCCTCCAACATTTATCACTTTCCTTATCTGCCATATATGCTAGTCTGCTAGGTATATCGTGGTACCTCACTTTCAATTTGCATTTCTATAATCAGGAGAGATTTAGAACACTTTTTCACATACTTATTGATAGCTTTGATTTCCTATTCATGCCCCTTGACCATTTATTGATTGGAGAATGGCTTGATTTTTTTTTGTAAATATGACTTAGTTTTTTTATATATTTGGGAAACAAAACCTTTGTCAGAGAGTTTTGTTATAAAAATGTTCTCCCATCTTGTTGCTTTCCTTCTAATTTTGGTTGCATTGGTTTTGTTTGCACAAAACCTCTAATTTGATGTAACCAAAATCATTCATTTTATAATTTGTAATGTTCTCTTTCTCTTGATTGCTCTTAAATTCTTTCCTTTCCCATAGATTTCACAAGTATACCATTCTATGTCCACCTAATTTATTTATGATTTCACTCTTTATATTTGTCATTTAACCATTTTGAATTTATCTTGCCATAAGGAGTAAGATGTTGATCTAAACCTAATTTTCCCAAACTTTTTTTCCAATTTTCCCTGCAGTTTTTGTCAAATAGGAAGTTCTTATCCCAAAAGCTGGGATCTTTGGGTTTATCAAACACTAGCTTACTGAAGTCATTTACCCCTAGTTTATTCCATTGATCCACCCTTCTGTCTCTTAGCCAGTAACAAATTGTTTTGATGACCACTGCTTTATGGTATAATTTTCTGTAATGTAAATCTGTTATCCTAAAATGCTCCCCAGCAAAACTATGATGCCCAGGAAAACTACAGTTCCCAGCACCCTCTTCACTTCCTGTCATTACATGCTGATGTAGTCAGGATATAAATTGGGCAGAGTTCTTTGTCTAGCTCTCTTACCTTCCTGTTCTGGCTTTGGTGGAGCAGGGATTTTCAAGCAGGTAGAAAACTTAGTCACATGGTTCTATTTTGTCAAATAAACTTTATAAAACAATACTTGAAGTATTAGACATTAATTTAACTCCTGCAATTTAAGATCTGTGCTTCTAGGCCCCCATTCTTCCCATTTTTTTTTCATTTTTTCTCTGATATTCTTAATCTCTTGTTCTTCCAGATGAATTTTGTATATATTTTTTCCTAATTCTATTTTAAAAAGTGTTGGGGTTTTTTTTGGTATTTTGATAGGTATGGTACTGAATAAATAGATTAATTTGGATAGGTTTGTCTTTTTTATTATATTAGCTCATCCTACACATGGGCAATTAATGTTTTTCCAATTATTTAGATTTATATCAATTGTGGAAAAATGTTTGTAGTTATGTTCATTTAATTCCTGGGTTTATCTTGGAAGATAAATTCCTAAATATTTTATATTATCTAGAGTGATTTTAAATGAAGTTTCTCTTTCTAACTCCTGCAGCTTAATTTTGTTGGAAATATATAGAAATGCTAATGATTTATGTGGGTTTACTTTGTATCCTGCAACTTTGCTAAAGTTGTTAGTTATTTTCACTGGTCTTTTATTTGATTTTCTAGAATTCTTTAACTATACCATCATATCATCTGCAAAGAGTGATGGTTTAGTTTCCTCATTGTCTACTTTAATCCCTTTAATTTCTTTTTCTTCTCTAATTGCTACTACTAGCATTTCTAGTACAATATTAAATAAAAGAGGTGATAATGGGCATCTTTGCTTCAATTCTGTTCTTATTGGGAAGGCTTCAAAATTGTCCCCATTGTAGATGATACTTCTTTGTGGGGTAAGATAGAATTCTATATTGAACTGAGTATACTCGTTTTACCCTCTCTGAGCCCTTTACAATTAGAGTAAACTTTAAGCATTTCCTGTCACTACCCTTATCCTCTCCTTTCTATAATGATTTTTCAAACTTCATTTTATATAATTTACCCCATATCATCTCTTCCTTTCCTTTTCTCTCAATGCAACACCTCTTTCAGCACTTGATTCATTTTTTACATATCATTCATATACATGCATAACATATCATACTTACAAATAGTTTCATATCATCACATTTACACATATATATCATCATAATCACTTTACTTCTTTCTCCACTTTCTTTCTGAGTAAATTCTATCTTCTCTGCTACTAAGAGTAATTTTTGAGAATTATAGGAATCCTCTTTTCATGTATACATATAAACACTTTGACCATAATGGGTTCCTTACATTTTCTCTTATTTATCGTTTTGGGCTTCTCTTGTGTCTCATGTTTGGAATTCAAATTTTTTTGTTTAGGGTGGGCTTATTCCTCAGGAATGTTTGGAAATCTTCTCTCTTATAGAATTACCATTTTTCCCCCTGAAAGAATATGTTGAGTTTTGCTGGATAGGTGCCTGTGTTATAAATCTAAATCTTTTGCCTTCCTGAAGATCATATTCCAAGCCTTTTGATACTTTAATGTAGAAGCTACTAGGTCCTATGTGATTCTGATAATAGTTCCATGGTATTTGAATGGTTTTGTTCTGGTTGTTTGAAGTATTTTTTTTCCCCTTGGCTTGCTAGTTCTTAAATTTAGCTATTTTATTCCTAGAAGTTGTCATTTGAGGATTTCTTTCTGGAAGTGATCCATGAATTCTTTCCATTTCCATTTTATTTTCTTGTTTGAGGTTTTCTGGGCAGTTATTTTTTATAATTTATTGTAATATGATATTTAAGGTTTTTTCCTTAATCATGGTTTTCAGGTAGTCCAATAATTTTCAAAGAGTTTCTCCAAGATCCATTTTCAAGGTCAGATATTTATTCAATAAGATATTTCATGTTTTCCTCTATTTTTTCATTTCTTTGATTCTGCTTTATTGTTTCTTGATTTCTCACAAAATCATTAGTTTCTAGATGGTCAATTCTAATTTTTAAGGCCTGATTTTCCCCTGTCAGTTTTAGGTTCTCCTTTTTCAATTGACCTGTTTCTTCTTGCTTTACTTTCATTTCTTCTTGCATTGCTTTCATGTCTTCTTCCATCATTTTCCTTTCTCCTTGCATCACTTTCATTTCTACTTACATCACTTTCATTTCTCTTTCCCACTTTTCCTCTGCCTCTCTTAATTGGTTTTTGAAGTACTTTTTGAGATCTTCCAGTATCTGTGTCCAATTCATAGTTTTCTTTTGGACTTTGGGTGTATTTCCTTTGCTCTCAGTGTCCTCTTCTGTGTCCGTACCTTGCTTTTTGCCTCCATAACAATTCTTTATAGTTAGGTTATTTTTTGCTGTTTGCTCTTTTTTTTCCTATCTAATTATGATGTGATGATCTGAGTGCTGAGAACCCCCTCCCCCTGCTGATTCAGTTGACCCTGGAGATACTGATAGCTTAAAGACTTCCCTCAAGCTTAGGTGTTAGTTTTTTATCTCACTCTGATCAAGATCAGGTCAGGAGATAGGTATTCAAATTCTACCCTGAGGATTAGTTTCACTGTTTGGTTTTGGTTTCACTGTTTACTTGATCTAATCAGGCACACCCTTGATTGTCCTGTCTTGGAGCTTGTCCTGAGCTTTAGGCAAAAAGATCTGTCCTTAATACTTAGCATTTACTACTATCATCCACCCCAAAGTGTGAATTAAGTCTTTGTCCAAGTCCAGACTGGAATTCCTTGGACCAGGGCTGTGGACTCATCCACAGTTTTGAAATTTCAAGGTTTGGGGTTGGCTTACACCTCTATTTTCTCAGGCAGGATCTCAGGATCTGGATGGTGGCTGAGGCATAGGTGCCTCAAACTTGGACAGCAGATGTTGGTGTGGGGGGGGTAGAGAGGGGGGACTTCCTCTTGGCTTACTCTACCCTCCTTGCTACATCTTCGTGCTGTGTCTGCTCTCCTCTCACCCTAGTGCCCCAAATGATCATTGTTTAACTTTTAGGTTTTTCTTTCTTAAAAGTTGTTTCACTCTGTCTCAATGTTGGTTCTTTCACTCCTATATTTGTTTTGTGGTGAAGTGGATTCTCATGGTGACACAGAGCTGCTGAGGATTACTCTGCCATCCTGGCTCCACCCCTGGAACCCAAGTACTATTCTTGATGGCCTGTAGTTTCTCCTTTGGAAATTCTCTAGTTCATTAAAAATCCATTTCCCCCTGTAGGATTATACTCAGTTTTATCGAGTTCAAGTATTTTTAGCGGCAAGTCTGTATTCATTGCCTTTTGAAATGTTTTATTTCAATTTTTCCTCTTCTTTATAATGGTGGTTGCTAAAATGATGTATGATACTGATTCTGACTCTTCAGTGGGTGGATATTTTTTTCTTTTTTTCTGGAGATTTAAATTTGTTTTTCAGGATGTAACCAATAGAATCTTTCTATTTTTTTTTTTGCTTTCTTTTTTAGTTCTGTGAGATTGGGATGGTATTTTTTATGATTTAAGAAATCATATCTAGAATATCTAGACATTCTTGTCATGATAGTTCAGTGATATTTAATTATTTTTATCTTTAATTGTTTTCCAAATAACTTGATTTTGCAAAGAGATATCTAATATTTTTCTTCTATGTTTTCAGTCTTTTGACTTTAATATTTCCCATTACCTCTTGGATTTATTGCTTGTCCTTGGTCCATTCTGATTTTCAGGAAATTTGCTACTCAGGTAAGGTTTTGTGCCAAGATGTCAATTCCCTTTCCAATTCTTTCTTCCTTAACTTTCATTTATTTTACAATCATTTCTCCTTTAAGCATTCTCATCTCATTTATAAAAGTACTTTTAACTCTTTTAAAAATTATTGTTCCAACTTTTCTATGAATTCAATGTGAGTTCCTACCTATGCTATATTTTTGTCTGACATTTTATAGATATTTTGCAGCTAGTCACTTCTTCTATATTTGTGTGATGGACATTCTTATCACCTTAATATTATGTAATTCTTATTTTTGTTTGTTTCCTTTTTTGTGTTAGTGTAGTTTTTGTTTTGTTTGTCCAACCTATTTCCTGATCTTGGACTTTCTGTTAAGGCTCTACTTTGCCACACTTCTAAAAGAAATATGGGGACTGCTTTTGTAAGTTCTTTCTTGGGATAGTGAGAATTGTGTTAATAGAGGATCTCAGGGACAGTTTGGAGACATATAAGCTTTCAATACTTCCAAAATGGAATTATCTAGGGCAAAGTTAGATTCCTGCACCATCACCATGAGATCTCCAAGTTTCTAACCTGGGTTTCAGTCAGAGTAACATAAGGATGTTGCTAGAATCAGTTCATATCAGCCAAATGGCGTCAGGCCATATCAGTCAAAAAAACATTCTTTTATTTTAATTTATCAATTTATTTTTAAGTTACATGTAGAAACAATTTTTGATAATCTTTTCTGACATTTTAGAATTCAGATTGTCTCCCTCCCTTCCATCCTCCCATTCTCAAAAAGCTAAATAGTTTGATGTAGGTTATGCCAATACTTACATTTAATTCATATTTCTATATTGCTAATGTCATGACAGAAGACATATAGGACATATACAATTAAAATCTCATGAAGTAAATAAAGTGAAATGTGGTATGTTTTGATTTGTACTCAGACTCCCAACAGTTCCTTCTTTGAGGAAAGTTCTATTAGTTCAGAGTGATGTAATTATACTGCTCTCCTTGTTTCTGCAGTTCCTGCCTGGGCTATTATTCTGTAAGCTTCAGTTTTGGCTAGATACTAGAAATGAGATCCCAGTTTACTCTGGGGTTCTCAACCACACTGCTAATTATTCATTCCCAATTTCCTCCCTTCTCAGTACACTCTATGTTTCAGAACCTCCCTAGCCAAGAATGACAGCCTTCTGTGCTAATGCTAATCACCATTTTACTTTGCCCCTGGATTTGTGAAATAGACATGAGTATTGGGAAACAAGGATGCTAGGGCAGCCAAATGGTGCAGTGGATAGAGTGCTGGAACCAGAGTCCGGAACACCTGAGTTAAAATCTATCCTCAGACACTTACAAGTTGTGTAACCTAGAGCATGTCACTATTTGCTTCAGTTTCCCCATCTGTAAAATGAGCTGGAGAAAGAAATAGCAGACCACTCCAGTATCTTTGCCAAGGAAACTCCCAATACTGTCAAAAATAATCAGGGAGGATTGAAAAATGATTGAATAATAGCAAATATGTTGGTTCACACCAATCCCTACATGAGGCTATTATTATCCCAATATGGATCTGGGACCACTTATCTTGTTATTTTTTGTCCTTCTAAATTTATTTATTTGTTCATTAAATTTAAATATACAGTTAGGTCCCTCTCTCCCTTCCCTCCATTAGAGAAGGAATCATTTGTCAAAAAGATATGTGTATGTATATATATATATATATATATATATAATATATATATATATATATATAAATGTATTACTTATTTTAACTGAGCAATTCTTTCTCTTAGGATGGACAAACACCAGTCATTCTTCAAGCAATATTTCTGTTGCTGCATATAATATTTCTCTTGCTTCTACTCATTTCAATTTTCATAATTTCATATAGCTCTTTCCATTTTTTTCCCCAAAATTAACCTGTTGGTCATTTCTTTAAGATCTTTTTTTCCTGTATGGTCTTTTTTCAATTCTAACAGTATTGGAGGACATAATAGTCACTTAATAAAAATCTGAAAAATATTTTTTGCAGAGTTCATTTATCCACTAATTTTGCAAATCAATCAAATTCCAAACTAAAGGAAGCAGTATGAGTTAAACTTAAAAAATTATAATAATTTTCCAGATTACATGGCAATACAATTTTTAATATTCATTTTCTGACATTTTACAATCCATGTTCCCTCTCTCCATTCCATCACCCCCCCTCACTAAAAGGCAAATAATATGACATAAATTGTACATCTATTATCACATAATACATTTCCACATTTGTTAGGTTATAAAACAAGACACATATTGCTTCCATTAGAGAAAAAATTCAAGGAGGAAATAAAATAAAGACTGCTATGTTTCAATTTACATTTTAATTCCATTTGTTCCTTCTATAGTGGTAGATGTTCTTTTTCATCATGAGTACATTCAAATTATCCTGGATCCTGGATTTGTTGATAACAGTGAAGTCATTCAAAACCTCTTATTGTCTAGACTTTCCTTGGGAATTGGAACTCTCCATGTATAGGTTGTCCCAAACCATCTCAAATATTGACAGACCTTGCTGTCCCCTTATACATAAACAGCTTAGATGAATGAAACTCATTATGATTTTTTTCCTGGATTTTTCCATACACATTAAAACTGGTGCATTTACTAAATCTGCTTGAACTTGTTTTGTAGGATGTCTTTCAACTGTACTACTTCCTACTTTTCCATCATCTTGCTTCCACTGCTCCTCCCAGTTTCTGAATTTTGAATCATCCAAATTTCTTTTACAATTCCACTTTAATACAACCATTTTTTAAAAAAATGGAGCTCACCTGAGGAGAGAACTGAAAAGGAAACGAATGAAAATAGAATAACAACTATGTAGCTCTGGAATTGTTATGGCTAATGTGAAAAAGGAGAATGATTCTCAGAGATATCCCTAAGAGGATCAGGAAAGTAAACCTGCCACTTTACAAGTTAATAAGTGTCTGAATAAAATATAAAGATGACAAAAAAAAACAAACTTTAACATTTTACTTTTCCTGTTTCTGCTGTGTGGAGTGTTTGAAAAGCAATTTTAAAAATTCAATTACATAAAAATTGCTTACTTTGTGCCAAGCATTGTGCCAAGTGCTAGAGAAACAAATAAGAAAGAGAAAGATAATTCTTTCCCCCAAAGAACTTACAATCTAATTAGGGAAGATAACACAAAGAGAAGTTAGAAGGGGGTCAAGAACAACAGAGTGTATTTAGTTTAGGGGAATCATGTTCTATGGAGTTTAAGCCATGTAAAGATGTAGATAGAAAGTGGAAAGTGAGGTGGAAAGTTTAGATCCCTGCATTTCAGAACGCAAATTTTTCAGAGGAATTTAGTTTTGCACCTTCCAGTTCTTTTCTTTTTTTTTTTGGTAGATTTCTTTAAATGTCCCTTTTTATGGAATATCCATCTTCTTAAAATAAGGATTAAGCTCAAGTTTATAGAATATATTGCTCTGGGTTGCATGTTGAGCTCTTTTGTTCTTTGGAACACGTTATTCCATTCTCCTCTTTAGTTTCTGGTGGATCATTATAATTTTATAGTGTTAAGCATTTTTTTGTCTTTGTAGATCTTTCTCCTAGATTTTTGTAGAACTTGTTTATCATTGGCATTATTAAATGTCATCAATATGTATCTCAGAATTTGAAAAATAAGTTTTGGTATTGCTTCTGTCCTGGTCACTGAATCCACACTCCACCCCACCCCAACCTGTAAGTAATGTGTGGATTATTTTCCATTTTCACTTTTTTGTATATTTAGAAGTTTTCTTATGTTGTTTTTTTTTTCCATTATGATGTTTAGATTTTATAATATTGCCTTCTCTAGGACAGATCTTATTCTTAAATTGTCCATGGACAGGCAGTCTTCAAGATCAATATGTTTTCTTAAATAGGTGGCTAGGAAGTGCCTCAGGGTAGATTTGAACCCAAGACCTCATATCCCCAAACCTGACTCTTTTTCCAATAGAATCACTTAGCTGTCCTAGTATGATGTATTCTCCTAACATTATTTTTTAATCTTTCTTTCCTGTCTTTGCATTTGTACTACCAATCCATTGTTCTTCCAGATTTTTGTAAAGATTTGCCAAGTTTCAAATTTTTCTGCTCTGCTAATCATTTCTGCTATCTTGTCTACAAATGCTGTTTTTATAATTCTTATTTCCCTCTCAAACAATTCAGAAACATACTGATGTGGTTCCATGTGCTCCTGGTAACTCACAATGCCCCCTGCCTTACTGGATACTGATATATTTTCCTTCCTCTTACAATGTTTATTTAGAGCAATTTGTACTAATTTAGATGTTGAGAAGACTATCTTCTTTTCTATTCTTATCTTATCTGTTAATTTATCTCTTTATGCTCTAAGTTTTTAAGTGAATTTAACTTTCTTTTGAGAACTTTGGTAATTTTAATCTGTTTCCTTTTGCCACCCTATTGCTCACCTTCAGTCTCAATCTCCTTTCAGTGTGGACCCCTTTGTGGTTGGAATTTTAAAACATTTCAATCTCCTCCCATGTTGTGAATTCACTGTTCACAAACCCCAACCTCTGGCCCATGTGACTTCTGGAGGGACAGAATTAAGTCCCCATGAATGCCAGTCTCCTTTTCTTCAGATCTTTTGCATATACTTCACCCACTGCCACCACCCATACACACATATACATACAGCCTCTGCTCATTATTTCTCTTCTGAGCTCTGTAGCCTGTTTTCACCACAAACTGAGGACATTGCCGCTTCCCTGTAACAGCACCTCCTTCCAGTATTAAAAAGGTGAGGAAGGTACACAGGATTAAGTTCTGTTTCTTGTTGCCAGAGGATTATAGGAGCAGGAGTAGGCTGTGCTGCCAGAAACAGCACCTGTAGCATTGAAATTGCTGATTGGACTCCTGAGCGGAAACCTCTAAACCCTATTTTGTAACTAGAATAAAGGATGGGAAGTGGTGGAGAAGGGCACTGAAAGAGTATGTTAGGAATTAGACTTTTGTGCTGTTAGCTTATGGGGCTGCTGTTCTGTTGGTGTTGATGGTGCCAGTCTGTGGAGACTACTAAAATTCCATTATTTCTTGCATATAAGACTTATTTGAAGGAATAATTAGAGGTCAAGAGTATCGGCAAAACAAATAAACAAAAACTTTCATATTTGTCATTTAGCATTTGTCTTATGCAATAATTACTTTAAGTACTTTTCCTTTGCATAGACCTCTGACAAGGAAACAAAAGTTGTGCAATTTAAGAAGTCATATGGTTGGGCTTGATTTTACATAGCTGTTAGGTCTCCAGAAATTCTAGATATAACTTTAGAATTAGAATCCCCCTATATTAAACTACTTTTCTATACTAAGAATGCAAAAATAGTAATTAAACAATTCTTCTGTTCACCACTGATCATGGAGTAAGGCAACACCTTGCCTGAGCTCTCCCAAATTCTTCTCCAAACAACTTTAAAATAACATCTGAAAACAAATACTGGAGCAGTAGAACCAATAAAAGGATAGGTTGAAACAATTTTCCACTCCATAACAACTTAGAAGTTGACAGGAAAGATCAGTTTCAGTAGGGTGAGAGCAGAGTGAAGTCCAGTGGGCAAGCCAACCGAAGACCTTGAAGGCAATTGAACTGGTGGCTCTCAAACACCAGAAACTGGACAACACAGCAGATGGAAATTACAGGGGACTTCTTGCTGGTACTACGTATAGGACTTTGTGGTTTTGCCCATGTGCAGCTCTGGTCACAATTCCATGGTAAAAAGCACGATCACACTATAGTGTGGGACTACAGTGGGGCAGGGATTGTGGTCACAGTTTTAGTGCAAAAAAGAGTAATTGTGGCTCTCACAGACCAAAGCAGAAGCCAAAAGAACCGTGATGGAATATCTCCTCCGATCACACCACCTTAGAAGAACCAACAACTTACAGTCCTCTAAAAGCAGATCTGAAAGTAACAGCGTGACATTCTGAAGCTTGCAACAGTGCCCCCTCTATCCTGGAAGTAGAGCCCAACTTGAACATACAGTTAAAAGTTGAGATATAGACTGGGAAAATGAGCAAACCACAGCATCAAAACAGGAAAGGGATTCAATAAGGTTAAACTGTTTATATTCCTACATGGGAAGATGATATATGTAACTCCTAAAAGCATTATGGTTATTAGGACAATTAGAAGGAGTACATGGAGGGGGCAGTTGGATAGCTCAGTGGATTGAGAGCCAGGCCTAGAGATGGGAGTCCTAGGTTCAAATCTGGTCTCAGACACTTCCCAGCTATGTGACCCTGGGCAAGTCACTTAACCCCCATTACCTAGTCCTTATCACTTGTCTGCCTTGGAACCAATATACAGTATTGATTCCAAGATGGAAGGTAAGGGTTTTAAAAAAAAAGGAGTATACAGAAACAGAGGGAATGAGTATGAGTTAACTATGATGAGATAATATCCAAATAACAAAATTAGGAGATGAGAAAGAGGGATGACTATGACAGGATGATATCTTAAAAAAATAAATGAGAGGGTAATGGAGTAGGAGAAGGGGAAAGGGAGAGTATATGGAGTAAATTATATCACATATATGAGATATGTAAGAGTTTTCACAGGGGAGGAGAATATGGGTGAAGGGAGTTGCAGAAAAAAAACCAATCTTATTTTCATGGAATGAAACTGACTCAATGAGAGAATACCATAGAAACTCAGTTGGGTATAGGAATCTATTTTACTTTATAGGTTAGCAGGAAAGGAAGGGGATAGGAGAAGAGAGGGGACTGATAGGTCAAGTGGATTAAGGGAGGTAATGGTCAGAAGAAAAATGTTTTTGAGAAAGGACAGGATTAAAACAATAGAAAGAAAGGTATAAAAAGGAGGAAATAACATATAGGAAATATACAGTAATCATAACTGTAAAAAATTATAGCATTTCTCTTATAAAGGTTTCATTTCTCAATTATGTAGAGAACTAAGTCAAATTTATAAGCATACAAGTCATTCCACAACTAATAAAAGGTCAAAGGATATAAACAGGTAGTTTTCAGATGAAGAAAGTAACACTATAGACATGTGAAAAAATGTTCTATATCACTATTGATTAGAGAAACACAAATGAAAACAACTTTGAGGAACTACCTCATGCCTAACAGTTTGGCTAATATGATAGAAATGGAAAATGTCAAATGTTGGATGTGATATGAAAAAATAGGGACACTGATACACTATTGGTGGATAGGTGAACTGATCCAACTATTCTAGAGAGCAAATTGAAACTAAGTCCAAATGTTTATAGAAATGTACATGCCTCTTGACCCAGTAATATCTCTCCTACATTTCTAACCTAAAGAGATTTTTAAAAAGACCCATATATAAAAAATATTTATAGCCACTCTTTTTGTGGTAGTAAAGAATAGGCAATTGCTCATCAATTGGGAAATGGCTGAAAAAAATTGTTGTATGTGATTGTTAGAGAATGCTATTGTTCCATAAGAAATGATAAACAGGATGCTTTCAGAAAAAAAAAAAAAAAAAACTTCACAAGACATATAACTGAAGCAAACTGAAGTGGGAAGAACCAAGGAAAGAGTACACAGTAACAGCAATATTGTTTGATGATCAACTGTGAATAACTTAGGTATTCTGATAAATACAATGATTTAGGGCAATTCTAAAAGACTTAGAATGAAAAATGTGCAGAGAAAGACCCTTCTGGACTATTGTAATGTGGCAGTGTCCTGGAGGGATGTAAGATGTTTTAACCCACCTAGGAACTCCACAGGGCCAATTAAGCACCAACAAAAAGAATAAGGGGAACTGGTAGGTATGACTCTGACACTCTTCAAGCTACCTCCACCCAGCTCCTAAATCTCCTGCTTAAGGAATGCCTTCTGTTTTTCTTTAGGCCCTACTATACCTCCTTATGCTATCTAAATCCTTTCCCAGGCTATCTGATTTAACAATAATCTTTCCACCATTAATTAGTAAAGAAATACTAAATATATATACTAAATAACTCAAAGTTATAGGTGGAAAGCTTTGAATTACCTTAGCCAATAGGAATCCTGGTAGATGGACCATTGCCAGATGATAATTGGACTCAGGGAAATTAGTTCCTCCAAGTAAACCATCTACCTGGATGCCAAAGATTTTCTCCACCAAAATCCTGATTGTCCAGGGAAAATGTCTTAGAGCAAACTCCTCCTTTAACTTGGAATTGTAGGCAGAGACAAAACTCCCTTCCAGTTCAGATGAAAACCAGAAAGTATTGTAAAGTTCAGTTATTTTCAGTTTTAGACTCCCACAATTCCTTGCTACTCAGAATCCTTTCCCAGGGCTTATCTTAAAATTCCCTTCTTTCAACTAACCCTAGAAAACTAGGTTCTCCCTAACTATATTCCTACAGTATGAATACAAATACATTTTTAAAAGCTTACTTGATTTTGTTTGTGTTTTCTTTTATTAAATGACTAATATGGAAATATGTTTTGCATGACTGTGAAATAATCTATATAGCCTATCATCAAATTGCTTTCTTTCTCAAGGAGGGGTTTGAGGGTTTCAAAAAAGGATGATAATTTGTAACTAAATATAAAAGAATATTAAAATTGGTTTTACATGTAATTTAAAAAATAAAATAGATTGCTCTAAAATATTTTTAACAATCTTAATAATGGTAACATATATAAAGACACTAAAGGAGTCAAAAAAGTTGAAAGATTAGTAATTTCTTTACTGATGATCCTTTTCCAAATTTAAATAAGCTATTTGTTAGTTTATTCCATTGTTTCCCTAAATAACAAAACAACACATATACTACCACCACAATTACTGTTACTACTACTGCTACCACCAGTGCCACCATCATCATAAATTATAATTATAATCATTCTATTACTGCTGCTATTACTAGTACTACTGCTATAGCTCCTGCTATCATTTTTGTCTTTTCAATTATGGTGGAAATGATTCTGAGCCAATACGATAACATTATTATTTTGTAATAAAATATTTATATGTGAATGGTGGACAAGTGTGCAGGTGGATAAAATTATTGCTTTATGTAATTAAATAAAATGTTGAGGTCAAAATACATATTTTCCTCCATTTATGAAAATCATGCTGGTGGTGATAATGGTGGTGGTGAGGATGATTTTAACTATGATTTCATTGATATATTGAGCTCCTAATGAGTGCTTGTCTCCAGGTGCCCTATAACTTTGTTGTAGTAGAACAGACATTGTGATTTTAAGGAATTTACCCATTCCATGACCTATCTATTTAAATTATAAAAGCTGAACCCAGACCTTCTTGACTCTGAAGCTTATTTATACAATATACTCTTCTACATCTCATTATTATGATGATTATTATGATTTTATCTCAATCTTCTCTTATTTGATGGAATATAAATGGAGACAATTTGAGAAAAGAAAAGTTGCTATCCTGCTGTTATTTTTTGTCGATTTTTCTTCAGGCTACTGCCCAGGTGGATAAAATGATGACTTTTTGTAATAAAATCAGAGTCTTGGTAAACTTTTTTTGTTGTATACTCACTGAAGAAAACTCCAGGAACAATGCAGCAATGAGAATCACACCTACCTCATCCAGTAGGATTCAATAGGAGACACCCATGTGCTTTAAATTCCTTCAACTAGGATCTTATATTTTTGAAAGCCGTTTTATGGTTACAAGATTATAAGTAGTGGTAAAGTAGGTTGTGTTATTTCTGTTCTGTATGTATGTATGTATGTGCTTATTGATTATGAATCATCATTGTATCTGAGCAATTGTGGTTCATGGTTCTATTGCTGATTAGGGCTCATTCCTTGAACATTTATTCAATTCTCATAAATATTTCAATCAATCTTTGTATTTGTTGTATGAAGAATCATCACCTGCTACTTTATAAAGGAAAGCAAGCTCCAGGTAAATAATTTTGGACAACTGATCATGTCTTTCTAGGTATTTATTAGGTGCTATTCAAAATCTTACACTAATCAATGAATTCAGGCTGCTTAAGAATCATTTCCCCACCATTTCTAGGAACCAATGACCTTTTCCAGGAACTCAATTAGAAATTCTTTCATTATTTTTATTCCCCTTTTTCCCATCTCTTTTGATGGAATGCAGATGGAAACAGTCCCAGAATAAATCACTTCACTTATGCTATTCTTTTATATGTAACATTCTTTGGACTTTGCATAGGTGAATAAAATGCCTCCCCCCCAAATGAGTAATACATTGAGATCCTCCTCTTCCTCATTAGTATTAGTCTCTTTCTTCTCACCTTATAGTATAATTTTTTATCCCTAGCTATAGAATAGAAATGACTCAATGAGAGACTTAAAAAGTGGATTTCACTCTTTAAGTTCCATAACGACATTGAGTCTATTGCTAAGGTTTAGCTTTCTAATTTTATATTGCCATGAACATAGACTGGGCTTCATTAAAATGTATTCCTAAAGTAGAACATATTGAAAATAAGTATCTTTAAAATACTACCAGAGAATAAAACATAGACTGCTTCAAAATAGAAAAGACAGAGGCACAGGATTGATCTGCAGCTAGTTTTTACCACAATCCCCACAATGCCTTGCAACACTGCCTACAATTCCCATACTACAACACCTGATTTATTTAACCTCTTGGTTTCCTAGAAAGACCTATTCAATCTAATTGTAGTACAGTAGATTAATCTAAAGTATGAAATAAGTAACACTACTATATAGATTTCTGCTTTGGTGGTAAATCATAGGTTTCTTTTTATGAAATTAGGATTTGTAATTCTCTTTCCTTTAATAAAGATGTGTTCTAGATATATTCTAGGTGAATATATCCATACTTTTCTCATTTGATTTTTTATCAGAAATATTGACACAAAAGTCATTTATCAGATATATCTTACCAAGGTATATTTTCCTTCCTGCAAAATGACTTTTCTCACACTTGTTACCCAATCATATTGGGGAAGGGCAGTGTCCAGTGTTATTTAAAACTAAATATCACAACACATTGTTAAACAGCTGCAAATGAGAATTCCATGAAGTAATTAAAATTCCTAATTAGATGCACCTTGCAGCTGCTGTTAGTCTTAATTGGCAATAATGCAGCTACATTTTGTTCTGACACATATCTTCAGAAGAGTTAGAAAGAGAACTGAAGGGAAGCAAGAGAAAAATGTTCCCACACAGTTCAAGACAGTTCGCACAAAGAGGATCCCATGGCAACAGCAAGTCCCACAGTTTGCTCTCTAAAATCCAGGAATAGACAATGCTTCACCTCTGTTTCAAATAAACATTTCCCTTCCTGAAATTGAAGGAGAATAATTCTTATATAGTCTTCTATAATCATCCTAAAAGTATTTTTTTTACCTGTGTCTTTAAGAAATATATCAAAGTATCCAACCAGCTCCTTGCAATCAGTGATAAGGTAACAATTATTTGCAATTGTCTGTATAAAGAGTAACAAACCCACTTGTCATGTGTACTTAAACTAAAAGACTTTGTGCTAACAGAATTTTCCAGCTAGAGGAAATATGAGAGACGACCCCAGCCTAAAATCATTTTATAGATGAGAAAAAAAAAATCCAGAGGACAAATGACTTATCTAAGATGGCATAGATAGTAATAGAGTTCAGGCTAGAAGCCTGGTATTTGATTCTCAGCACAATATTCCACTAGAGCATTTTTGTCATATTTTTGTCATATTTAGTTTTTAATTTTTTTGTACCCTTACTAGTAGGGAAGGTGCTGACCCTGGGTCTTCCCTACCTCAATGGAGTTACTTGTACAATACCTATTCTAATCCTACACCTTGACTGGAGTCAGCTTCAAATCACAGGAATGGAAAAGGGTTCAAGTAGAAGAATTAAGAGAAATTAAAGTTTATTTCAAAGAATGTATTTGACTACTGAGGGCAGTAAATTTCTCCTTGTTCGTCTAGTCCTGGAGAAGACTTTGGAACTTGAAAAAAAGAGAAAAATTTCTTCTGGTTTTGCTGGTCAGTGTCTGAACAAGGGGGCAGGAGAGTTAGCAGGATAGGAAAATGAAATAATTAATTTCTGTAAACTTTTGAATTAAATTTGAAACATGGAGATAAGAAAAATTTTCCTCTTTCTTTAAGATACAATTAACAACTCACTCCAATCAGCAAGACTTGACTTCAATGAAATTCATCGATAAATATCTATTACCTGCTAATAGGACTGTAGGTAGAAAGTAGAAAGATGAGTATAGCCTAATCCCTGCCATCAAGGAATTTACAATCTAGAGAAATAAAATGTATGCAAACACTATGATAAAAACAGAAGCAGCATACCATAGGAATGAACAAAATAATCTGAAATGTTGGAGGAGAGAAGAACTACTTCAAGCTAGGGAGAGGGAAGGAGGGAATAGAGAACATTTTCTAGAGAACATGATATTGGATTTCCCCAAAATTAAGAGTTTTTCAGAAGTACTCTATAATGACTTGCCTCTAGAGGCAGTGAATTTCTTTCTCTTGGGGGTCAGCAGCAGAAACTGGATCACCACATGATAGATATATATTATAGTGTGGATTATTTCTCTATATGGGTTGGAGCAGATGGCCACTGAAGTCCCTTGCAACTCTCAGATTCTGTGACTCTGGAGTTTGTCCTTGAAGGATGGGTAGAATTTTATAAGGCAGAGATGGATAGAGGCTCTTTCCAAAAGAGAGATTGGTATGAACCAAACCTTAAAGCATTGGAGAGGATTGTGACAGATTAAAAAAAAAGATGAAAGGTAATGTAGTTCTGGGATAGTAGATATAAAGGGCAAGTATATAGGTTACCAAAGGTAAAACAAGTACAATTTCTAGCAAGATCATGGAATATATGAGATTGAGTAGTATAAGAACAGGTTGGAAAATAGGTTGGAAATTCTTATGTGGATGGTTTAAGAAAATTAGGATTTTTGGGCTCTGGAAATGAGGAATAATGAAGGTTTTCTTTGAATAACTTCATTTCAAATCTTTTGATAATTTTTTCATTTTGCCTAGGTATATTATATAGCTTGTTTTCATTAATCATACCTTACCCATGGCTTCAAACTTGTTTTCATTGTATATTTTTTGCCTTTGTTTTTCTTCATGATTAGAGTGTAAACTCAAGGACATTGTGTTGCTTTGTTTTGTACCCTCAAATAATACCCAAATGAGGAATACATGAAAATTGTAGAATATTGTAGAATAAGGCTTTTTTGGAAATAACCAGATTGCCAAATTGTGTGTGTGTGTGTGTGTGTGTATTTGTGTGTTTTTCCCCAAGGGAAGGAATACTCTTTTCTACTTTTTAGCTCTCTGGCTCACCTACATTACTCAGTTATAGTAAATGTCAAACAAAAACTTTCGGTTCTGAATATCTCCTGCCAAAGCTTTACAATTTGAAAATCTAAGAAATGGGAAAGTTTGGCTGAATATCTCGTTACAAATCCCAGTCATACCTTCCTTCCCTCCTCCCTATTCGATAAGGATTCCCCTACTTTCGCTTTTTCACAAACTTCACAGCAAAATATCTTTTCCTACATCAAAAGACTGGGGCAGGGGGAGGAGTTCAATGGAGAGTGAAAACCCTTTTCTGATCCATCTTTGGGCACCTGCTTCCCCACTTCTCTTCCTTTTCACCTTTCGCCTTTACCCCCAATCCTGTTTCCTTAAACTAAGGCATACAAGTCCCAACGCCATCTCAGTCCCCAAAGGAAGATTACAAAGAGTTAATGGTCTAAAGGCCAAACACTTTTAGTTTACATACTTAACACCGAGCTTTATACTCTGAAACAATTATCTTTAGAAACTATTATCACTGTGAGCTGGAGGTTGGAAAGCAGCCCCCTGGTTGGATACTGGTCTTAAAGACATAGTGACAATGGCCTCATTTTTGCTTACTGTGTGCCAGCTACAATTTAAACCCTTACCAAGGGAGAACGCGATCATCAGGAGGTTACTTATGAGTGTGTCAGTACCGACTGCGGTTCCCCTTCCTCTCTAAACCCCGAGGGGAGGGGGGGGTTCACAATTCAAAAATCGAAAGGAACCAAAGTCCTGGGCAGGAGTGACGTAGAATGGCAATGTGATACTCTGAATTTGTTTGGAAGGACAGATTCCTGTAATTTCAGATTTCCCAAGATCCTTTCCAAAAGATTCTCCTACCACCCCCATCCAGCCCGTCCCCCCCGCCCCCAACCTTTTAAACTAAAGCTCGCAAAGCGATGGTTATGTGTGGATTGGCTAGTACTAAAATATCCATGGGGTGGCAGTAACAGTATCTTCTTTATGACTTGCAGCAAACCAGAGAATGCATTCAATCAAATGAACCGATCTTGTAGAAACACTGGAATCATTTATGCATTGCAGTTTCTTTCTCTCCCTCTCTCTCCTTCTTCCTTGGGATATTTGGAGTAGATTGTAGCTATTAATCAAGACCTCTTGTTATTTGTTATTCCTTTGTCATTTTCATTAAAGATTAGCATCATTCAGGGCAAATGCACAACTGCTTTCTCCCCCCAAATCATTTTGGGGGCTATTGGATAGAGTGCTAGGACCCAGGAGACATCCTTCCAAACAGCAGGGGTTGTGTGCTTCCACATAGCAGTACAGTACAAGGAAAACCCCATCGGATCTGTTATTGCAGGATACTTGTGAAATATACATAGGATTCTTTCTTTCTTATGGCTGCATCCCGGATCTGGAAATTTTACATGGGCACTAGGAGGCTTTGAAAGGCTCCATGCACAGAGAAGATTTGCAACCAGGACTCCTCTTGCCACAGAGCTCACTGACTTGTTCGGTTATTTAATTCCGTTTCTTTTTCTTAGCTTCTTTTTTTCTTTTCCTCCTCTCCTTTCCTTCCTGTGTCCCTCCTGGTCTGTTGGTTTCTCCTCTTTCCCCTAGTCTTTTATTACTGCTTCACACCTGGATCGTATCTTCACTGAACAAACGGGCACTTTGAGAACTAACAGAAGACAGTCTTGTGAGGGAAGATCTATATGGAATTATCGGCTTTTATGGTGAACTTGGCACTTGTGAATGGGTATCTTGTTCGCATTATTAATTGCTAGCAAAAAAAATCACACACACGGGAGTAAAACGTGGATTCTCTGAATACGCATTGTGATGACCAACAATTACCTTATTGACTGATACCAAGATCGGAATATTTTGGAAGACTGTGGGTAAGGTCATTTTATCTATGCAAACCCATTAGTGGCGTTATGAAACTTGGTGGTTTGTAATTGAAATGGGTACTTTCCTGATTGCTGCATTACATTGATATGTGTGATCTGGCCATTATTGGCAGTGAATGAAATAACTGCAGTTGCCTCCCCCCTTTTTAAAGTGCATTTCGTGATGAATCAAAGCATCACATTTTTCCCCCCTCAATTATCTTGATATGGAAGAGTGGCTTGAATTTATTCCCGGTAAACACTCTTTGTCTGGATGCAATATTTGTGGCTCCTACATTCCGAATAAGGAACACACGAGTGAAAGGAGCACTTAGCGATGAAACCGATGTAAAAATGAAATGGGCTACTCTTCATTCACTAAAACAAATATGTTTTCAACTCTGTGCGGCATTCTGCTGCATCTCATAGCTGCAATGGAACTGGTGAAACAGCCTGGTCAAGTTCTTAAACTTTAAGGTGGTAATCACCTTTAATTGGTTTTTAGGTTGTGGTTATTGAGGATTATTAAGTGCCCCTCTATACTTTTTTTCCCCTTTATTCCACTCGATTATCATTCAGGAAAAAAAAATGTACGAAAATTGTCAACTAGAAAATGGAGGCTATAACACAGAATAATACTAGTGGAACATAATATTAAAAGTCATCAGCTTTCCGTGATTCCCAGAATCAGCATCCCAACAAACCCTTATTTACCCAATACCCTAAATCACCGAAGCCTAGACCCACGTGTAGGGGAGTTGAAGGTTTGGAAGTGAAGACCTTAAACCCAGCCTCTTATTCATATGCAGCCAGCCTGGGAAATGCAGGCAATTAAAGACTTCTGTTAATGTTCAGCCTGAAGTGCCCGGTCTGCTTCATCTATTTTACCCTTACAGTAAAAAGTTAAAGGGACCGGAGCCCTGAGAACGGTTAAGGAGATTCAGTTTGGAAAACTGGAAGGGGGGTTGAGGGGGGGGAGAAATGGGGGTGGGAATCAATGCTGATGACGTTGCTCGGTGCACTGTACTGCAATGCTAAAGCGATATATACAGTATATGTCTATATCTATGCCTGTAGAGAGGAGAAAAGGCATCCTCTCTTTCACCTGGGTGGTTCATCAATAAAGGAGGGGAGAAGAGATGCAGATCTGTGATGGATGGTAGTCGTGCATAATCGGTTATTATGTAACTTCATTACATCAGCGGTCTTCAGTCGGCGATAGTGAGAGGAGATGATCTCTCAGTGTATCAATCACCAGTTTAACTTTTGAATGCTTGTGACAGCTGGAGAGGAAGGAGGGCACAGAGATTAGCTTCAGGGCTTCGGTAAACCCTGATCTCTTCCTGGCCAATTTAACGTGAGTTTTCTCACAGTGAGTTCTCCGGGACAGCAGATCACAAAAGCTCCTGGGCTGCACTGTGGCCATTTCAGCCACACCCGTGGCGAGTCAGAAAGCACTCTGCAATGTTGTCCCGAATGTCCCGTTGCCTTGTTGGGACTGGGTGCACCCCACCAAGGTCATGGCTCTCTACCCTGTGATTTAAAAATACGACGATCACTCAGCAAAGGCAAAACTCAATTGAAATGAAAACTGTGAAAAGAATCATTTCCTGGTCACCCTTCTAGCAGTTTTGAAAGGTAGGGCTTGATGATGGGTTCAGTCTGGTAGTTACAGCTCTTAAAAATTGTTATTGCTTCCTCCATGATCTAGAGATGAGTGTTTGGGGGCTTTCTTGCTTTCTTTTAACCATAACTATCTCTTCCTGGCCTGTTTTTAATTTGTAGAAAAAAAGAAAAAGAGTCTTCCAAGGTAATAGCATGATCTATTTGCTAAATTTAAAAATCATGAAAATTCCTCCTTCACTAAAACCTCAGAGAAAAAGAGTGATACATGTTCAAGTTTTAATTATTTAAGGACTCCAAAGACATGTTGCAGCAGCCTGTGACTTTTGCCAGATGAATGAATAGTAGTCCATCTCCTATTTAGATAGGAGGAAATGCTGCATAATAAAACATTGTTTACCCTATTTTTTCCCATGGAATTACACCTTTCTCATAATAACAATTACTATAAAAGTACTTTATCAGCCTCCCTGGACATCACACTTTTGGGAAGACCTGTTTTCTACATATTATGGCTACCTTTTCTGAAAATGTAACCCAGATGAAACCTTAACTCCTCAATGGAATTATCAACACCTGCCTGTGCCCTTTTAAATGGTGTGTGTGTGATTTCAGTGTTCAAAGAAGGTCTATATAGGATTTTTCTATTAGGGAGAGGTGAAGGGAATCTCCTCTTCCCTTACACTCCCATCCTCTTTGCCTTTTTTGGACATTCTCTTCAGCCCTATACTGTTCAGTTTAATAGTCTACATACATCTTGTTAACTTTGAGAAGGTTTGTTTGCAACCTCAGAGCGCTGTACTTTTATTTAGAGTCTTAAGTTTAAATGCTGATGAAGATGTTTTTTTCTCAAGACATATTCATATATTAATAAATAATACTAATGTAGTTTAAGGTTTGATATTTATGTTGTCTATTGAATAACTAGGAAATTGGATGTGAAGTTAACTCCAGGTTTCATCCTTCAGGGGTCAGAATAACACTATGGCAGCTCACAGGCTTCAGTTCGTCTCTGATTATATGCAGATATTTCTGTGGCATGGTCTTTTTTCATATCCCTTACTTTATTATTTGAGGAATTACTTAGAGGGCTGTTTCTGTGACTTAAGTCACACAAATGTCATTAACAGTAGATTGCTCTAGAGAAGGTTTTGCAAACTCAATTGTGTATGGAAATAAATAATTTTATGGGGTGAAAAGGAGAAGGTAGTATATGAACAAGTCAGTACAGGAAACATACACATGTGATTTGCAGTCATTTTGCTGCAAGACTATGCACTTACATTTGAGAAAAAAGGGTTCAATGATCTTAATCATACTTCCCAGGTTACTGTTTCCTTTAGAAAGGGATTATCAAACCCCAACTGGTTATGACATTTCAGATTGCTGCAGGGGGTAGGAACACTAAATAAAAGGCTTCTTTAATGAGGAAGCTTTTTTTTTTTTCAATATAAAGCTGTGGACTATTTTCCATATAATACTTTCCCCTGTGTTCTACTGCCATTTTATGTGAGGGGAGAAAAGACATTTGAAGAGTATCCACACTACCTCCCTTAAAAATAGAAGCCACTGACAGGTCCTTTTTTCCACTTTTTTTTCCTTTTTTCCAGGTCAAGTATCAACAATATTCCTAAATCATAGTGCATTCTTTTAAGGACTTGTGTTGCTTAATCTAATGCCATGTTTCTAATGACTAATCTAAATCATTGTGACACCTAAAATAACTAAAAAGATTTTACATCTCCAAGAATAACCAAACTTTGAGAATCCATTTAACATTTTCATTTCAAAATATTTTAGCCTGTTCTACCCTGAAGTGTTTGGGCTCTACTTGTCTTACAACAGATATGATCTTTGGTACTTGGCAAATTTCTTGTTTTTATAAAGCATACTAATTTGTAATTTATGGCAAGTGAAATATCCAAGTGCATGCTGATTAATATGATTAAAAAGTAGAAAGTTATCTAGTGGTGCTTGAGTTATAAAAGATAATTAAGGTGCCACCATTTGTGCAGCTCTAGATAAGGTGGTGTCAGCAGTTTTATTATTAAATTCCAATCCTCATATCAGAATTCCCACAAAAAGAAAGAATGCAGTGACATTTCCCTACCATTGTGCTAACTAGAGTTAATCACATATATTTTAAACATCTTCAGAGCATAGAGAGATATGAGCTCTATATCATCCATTAAAGTTAGGAGGCAAATGCAATCATAAAGGAGTTAATATATTTAGGTGGTTAAGCAAGAACTTGAGACTAAGAAAATTTGAGAAATGAATGCTGTTTCTTTAGCTCCTGAATCACAATTCTAATTTGAGTAGACATTTTCCCACAAATATTTAAATATGTGAAGGTCCTGTGACTTCATCTAAATAGGTAATTTCCAGTGTGGGAAGTCTCTCCCCTAAAACATTGCAGTTCCTGTAATCTCATTGATTTGCTAGAGAAACTTAATGTTAGAGTGTCATAAATAACTAGATAAAATTATTTTCAGTAGCCTTAAATTCATGGTAACCAGGGAATGTTTTTTAGCTGTTATATTTCTTTATGATTTTATTTTTATACAGGAGACTGTTTCCTTTTCTGAGGACTTTGGGATGTAGGTATCTGTAATTATATTATCACAAATTTTGTTGTCATAAGTCAATCACCAAATCAAATGAATAATTAAGAATATGAATGCACACATTAGTTGATTGAGTTATTTTAGAACTTTTTTGTCTTATTTTTTGACTATTCAAGGCTACGTGTCTGTCTAACTGTCATTTTTAACTAACTGCAGACTTTAGAGCTGGAATGGATCTTAAAGAACTTAGAGTTCAATCCCTTCCTTTGACAGATGATGAAACCTAGATTCAAAGAAGATATCTGACTTGGCTCATGTTACACAAGGACTTGGTGTTCAAACTGGGATTTGTCCCTAGGTTCTCTTATTTTAAATCCAGCAGACTATACCACATTGCCTCCTTTGCCTTTTATGTCCAATGCATTTGCTTCTCATGTGAAAGAAGCTGTGATTTCTTCAGAGAGGAATTTCTAGTGTGGAAAAGCCTCCACCAAAGTGAATGGAAGCCTCATTTTTTTTTTTTAAGAGAGATGTCCAAAGGAATAAGAAGTTATAACTCACTGGAATTCTCCAACTAGAACCAGAGTCAGAATTTGAACCCAGAACTTCCGTACTGTATGATAGGACTGCCTCTCACTTAAACGTTCTGCATACAGAATTAGTGGTGTGATTTAAGGAAAATGACTCTAGGATAATGGTAAATTATGTCCCATTTTACCATCATGTGGGTAGGGCTGAACTGGAGAAGAAAAGTACTTTGAAAAAAAAATTAAGGTCCTAGAACCAAAAAGAAAGGACTCTTGACTATAGATCCTCTTGCTTTAAAGAAGTTTTTATGGCCCAATATATTATCTCAATTCTCAGCATGCATATTTATCTCACTTCATTGATGCTTATCATTGGCTCCATTCCTGTGTCTCCATGGAGTTGGGAAGAGTGCTTATTTCTCCTGTCTTATGGAAATGTCTTGAATCTGCAGAAACAGATTTGCAAAAGTAGAGTATAGGATTGTATATTAGCACTTGTTTATTTGACAAATTTAACTAATCGCCTTACCAATATGCTTTTAATTTTTTTCCCAGATAATCCTACCCTAGAGTATCTTGTAGTGTATACAATATTCAATTACAGGACAATCATTTGGCTCAATGGACATACACTTAGAGCTTATCCTGGCCATTGATTGACAATGGAAGGTCTTTAACCCATGTGTTCCCTAGATTCCTTCATACATAGATATAGATGATACTTAAATGACAAAAGATTGAATTCTACATTTTTTCCTTTAGAGAAGAAGGCTTAGGCTGTTGTTGTTTTATTACCAGACCATCTGAAAGGGTCATGTAATAGAAAATAGTTGTCAGAGGGAGATAGAAACTCCATAAGCACATATATGCTACATACATACATACATACTTCTATGTATATTTACATGTTCATATACATGTATATACATATAGGTGAGATGAGATCTAGACATGCAGATTTATTCATTTTGTATTTCATTATACTGATAAATTACTTTTTATGGAAAGCCATACAAAATAGTCTTTCTTATAGATCTAAAATCATTTGGGGGGAATTTAAAAATTTACCTAAATTGGAGACAAATGGATTTTACTTCTTATGTATCTTATATACATTTTTGTGCCCAATAACTATTTCTAGAACTGCAAAATTTTCAGAATATGACAACTGATCCCTTCCCTGGAAATCAACCTCCCCATCCCTAACCATACTGATCTTCTTCTATAGATTCTCATTTTTGCTTGGCCTCTTCTTAACTCATTTTAGTGTTTCCCTTCTGCCCCACACCCAGATACCTATTTTAAGTGCTTTATCATCTTTATAAATGTAGTCAGTTCTTAGGTGCAATAAATAAACTTTTTAAATCTCCATTGTTTTTATTTCAGGAAGCTGTAAAATTCTTCTACATGTATGGGCACATAGATGCTCTCAGAGCGTTACCGATGGAGTACTGCTTAGGCTGCTAATAGATGCAGTGGATAGAGCTCTTGACCTCAAGTCAAGAAGCCCTTGAACTCCAAGACCACTTCAAGTATTTACTAGCTGTGTGACCCTGGGCAAGTCACTTGACTTTTTCATTTGCTTCAGTTGCCTCATCTGTAAAACGAGGATAATAATACCTACTTCCCAAGGTTGTCTTAAGGATCAAATGATATAATAATTGTAGTAACTCGTAGTTTTAATATTTGGAATAATAATTGTAGTACTTAGCACATTACCTGGCAGATTTTAAGCACTATATGAATGTTCATTATTATTTTTACTAGTAGAAATGGTAGTAGTGCTAATAGTAGTAATAAAAATAATAATTCCTATTATATGACTGAGAAAATTATAGATAGAGTAGAATTATAAATAGAGTGGAATCATTAAAGAGGAACAGCAAAGTTCATGAAATACGATCTTTTGATTATAGTCTCAATAGTTTTTCAGTCCTATTGTCCTTGTATTAATTACATCTTTAATTTTTAAAATGAATATCAATCATTATAATTACCCTGTGGCCCAGATAAAAATTAGTGGAGACCTGCCCTCTGACAGCTTGTCATCTAAAACCAGAAATGACTTAAAAGATTTCCAGACCAATAGAAGAAATGTAAATTGGTACATGCACTAGCATGTCCATGCATAAATATTAGTTAATTCATATCTAGTCCCCAGGCAGCTAGCCAGGACCCTGCATTGCATCTGGAAATAGGAAAAACTAAATTCAAATCCAGCTTCAGATACTTCTGACTGTGACCTTGGGCAAGTCACTTTAAACTGTTTTCATTTCCTCTCTGTAAAATGAACATAATAATAGCACTTATCTCAGAGAGTTGTTTTGGGGATAAAATACAATGGTATTTGTAAAGCACTTTGTAAATTTATGATGATGTCAGTTGTACCCAATTCCCTTAGTATTGGTAGAAATCTTTTCTTAGAAGTTCTCAACTTCAGGAGCAGCTAGCTGGCTCAGTGGATGGAGAGCTAGACCTAAAAGTTAAAATCTGACCCCAGACTCTTTCTAGCTGTGTGCCCCTGGTTGAGTCACTTAATCCCCATTGCTTAGCTCTTACTCTTCTTCTGCTTTGGAACCAATACTCAGTGTTGATTCTTAGATGAAAGATAAGGGTTTAAAAAAATTCCCTAATTCTCCAAAAACTCTCTAAAAATTTGTGATGTTATTCATGTAAGTATTTCTTCAAGGTTGCAGATCTCAAGCTTTCTGTGCTTGCCTATCCTTTAGAAATCTTGTCTGTGGTCACCACACAAAGTCCACTCTTTCTTCATTTCCTCCCTCACCTCTGCTTCTGACTCTCTCTACTGACCTCCTTGTCCTTTGGACACTATGTCTTTGGATGGTTCTGTCAGACTGCCAGCTATTCTATCCTTTTTTGTTTTATATTCCTCATTAGACTATAAGCTTATTGAAGGCAGGGATTTGTTTTTATTTCCAGTATTTGCATCCTCAGTGCTTGACATTGTGCTTGGCACATACAAAGACCACATTAATACTTTTTATGACTTGATATGCTGAGGATCTCATCCTGACTTTGAGGAAATAGGCTGATCACTTGCTGACACATTCTTTAGCCATGACAACTGATGATGAAACGAGAAAAATATTTAAAGACATAAATATTAGATACATATTGGTTTTGCTGTAAAGTCTATGGTTGAGTGTTTTTAAATGATGAAAACAAAGATCAATTGCTACAAGAATGGCCAGACATTGATTTAGGTAGGCTGCTATTTCAAATAGTGGTATAGAAAAAGAAATAATCAGGTTTCATATATGTGTGAGTGTGTATGTGTGTGATCTGTCATAAGAATTTGCTTGCAAATATAGGATATCTATATTCATATCTACCTATATGCTCTAGGAATATAGTTTTGTGGTGAGAAATCCTTGGAAAATTAAATATCTTTTAAACTCTGATGTCAGTTTTAAAACTATATTTCTAATTTCCAAAGATATGCACCTTTTTTGTTTCTAATTCACCATATTCATTTTCTGTCATTTCCCATATGTTCCTCTTTGCTCCGAATCTATTAATTATGTTCCTGTATTTTAAGAAATAGCCTGACCCCACTGGATAGTAATAATTATAATGATAATTAGGATTGATATACAAACCCAATTTTTTTCTATGTAGATATTCTATAATCAAGCAACATTGGGAAGTGTTATAAATCACCTCATTTCAACCTGGTCCTTTCCTTGGAAATCACTCCCACTCTATCACTACTAACCCTATTTGCAAGCCCATAAATTCTCCCTTTTTTGCTTGAACCCTTCTTATGGACTTTTTCATAGTATCCTTTTTCCTCCTTTGAATACCTATTCTGAGTGCCTAATCGTCTTTATAAATATTATCTATGATCCTTTCTCTTCTGCAACCAAGTGTCCTTCCTGAGTCTGCCTTACTCTTATTCCCAAGGTCTTTGGCCACTGCCATTCCCTCTCTATATTTGCTATTTTCCTGTATTCTAATTCATTTTTTCTGCTTTAGGCTTTCAGTATTCCTAAAGGGATAATTGACTTATTTTTAAAAAGTTATCTTTAGGAGAAAGACTAGATGACTTCCTTTTACCCTTCTAGGTACCATATGTACATTGTAATTATGGTCTTCTGTAACTAATTCACCCTTCCTTGTCTTTTTAACCAAAGGAGTGACTAATGACTAGAATTTAATATCAGGTAGGAGGGTAAAGAAGTGATACAAATAGTTCAAATTTTCATAGGACTTTCAGACTTATGATAACTTTGCATGGGTTCTCATGTGATTTTCAGAACAACTTTGTGAAGTTGATGCTATTATTATAGATATTATACAGATAGGAAAACAATTTCAGAGAAATCAAATAACTTCCCAAAGGATATCTAGCTGTTAAGTACCTGTGGCAGGTCTGAAACTCAGGTTTTCCTTATTCTGGGTTCAGCACCCTACACAATAAGTTGATATTTTACTCTATTATCTATTTCTGGGTCTTTATACTGACTGCATCCAAAATTTAGAATGTACTTCCTTTTTACCTCCATAAATCCTCTTTTCCTTTAAAGTTCAAGCACCATCTTATTTATAGATGACATCTTTCCTTAAACTAACTGCTGCTAATACCCCTTTTCTCAAATCGAGTATCTAACTATGTATTCATCTCTGTTGTAAATTCGGCTACAGAATAAAATGCATGTCCTTTGAGGGCAGGGAAGGTTTTATTTATTCATTTATTTTTTTGTCTTTGAATTTCCAGGGTCTAGCATAATTTCTGGTACATAGCAGATGGCTAATAAATGCCTATGGAATGATTGTCTCAATAGAATCATGGAAAACAGATGGGGGATGTCAGTTTATGCAGGTGAAACTTCCTAGTAATCCATTAATCAAGTCATGTGGGTAAATGACTAATCAGATTGTACATAGGACTATCCCTGATTATAGCCTAGCCAGACAGTTTGGTAGCATCATGGACTTCAAGGCAGGAAGATCTGAGTTGAAATCCTGATTCAGATACTTAGTAGATGTCTGACATTGAGGAAGTCAGTTAAATTTTCTTGGCATCAATGACCTTATCTGCAAGATGCAAAATAACCATAAAAGTTCTTTCTTAGGGGCATTGTTAGTATTAAATGTGATAATCTGTAATATACTTTTACAAGCCTTAAAGCATTATATACATGTTATTTATTTATCTGTCTACTTGTCTATTTATTTTGCCTCATTCTATTTATTCATTTGTTTCTAGTTTCTTATATAGTTACTTTTCTCTCAACATCAAAACTACAATTATATAGTATATCAAGTAGGGTAAGAACAGCAGGGTGTACATTGATTCTAAGACTTTTCAGAGCTTGTTGTCCATAGCAGTTATGACAATTCAAAACTTACTGACCAAATGCAAATTTCACTATTTTAACTATTCCTTTTTTGCTGTGTAAAGATTAAGGATTAAAAAGCTCACTTATTCAGAAGAGAGGAATCAATGGGATGTTGGTTATGATCCTTATTCCACTGATAGTTTTGTTTCAGGAGAAAGGAATGAGCATAGTACTAGGAGATGAATATGACTAGAAATTGAGGATTCCTTAGATAATGCTCCCAAACCTGTTGTAATTAGGTTCACATGGTGAAATACAAAAAGCATGCCTGACTGGGGAAGACCTCAAATTCCAGGCTTTTGCTTTAAAATGTTATTATGCCTCACCATGTTCACTCCTGCCACTATGCACTTAAGAGGCACTTTCCCAGCACCCCATGGGAACAGATTCATTCATTTCTGTTGCCCAAGGTGGTTTTCTCTAGGTCTCCAGATTCTTTACAGGTCTTCTAATAAAGTCAAAAAGGAAACACACCATTGCTCTGATTAGACTTGTCTTAATGGACAAAGGGTTTGGAATGTGGACTCAAGGCACACGTTCTGCATTAAAAATTCCATTGTATTTTAAACAACATAAGAGCTTCCTTGAGTTTGGAGATTAAGGGATGAGATGGGAGGAAAGGGAACCAATGAAAAATAATATACAGTTTAAGGAGGGAGAAAGAAGAGGGAAGGTAGGCAGAACAACTGTTTTAGCTCAGGGTCAGTCCAGTTCACACTCCTGATGGCTTTCCTTTTATTGTCTCTTTGTCTGTCTCTTCTTATGTTGAATACTTGTCCAGAAATAGTCATGTCCTGATTTTTTTTCTCCTCTCATTTTCCCTGTTTTCTCCTACAGAGAAGCAAACCAAACTGTCAGAGTTAAGCATGCCCAGTGGCCATAGGCAGAATTTTTTTTTCCCTTTTGCATCTAAGAAGCTACATTATTCTCACTTACACACTTAATTGTCTATCTGAGCATTATTAAGTGTGTCAGCAGACCAACAAACTGGAGACCTTCCTTTCTTGTTAAGAAAAAAACCAACAGATCATTTTACACAATTGCTTTGCAGAGAGATTTTAGGAAGTTGCCACAAACCCTAGTGTTGCTGAGTAATTCCTGACTGATTATGGTGCATAAAGATAATAATGGCTAGAAAATAATAGCTTGTTGGTAGGGAGAGGAGATGGGAAGATTGGCTGTTTGTTTCTTCTTCTCTGAGGTCCTCTTCAGACATCTGACTTTTGACTTGAAACAGTAGAAATAGGCATAGATTTGGGGTATTGGACCCAGGCACAAATTCTTGTTCTGTCATTTACCTCTATTATTTGTGTGCCCTTTGGCAATCAGTTAATTTCTCTGGACTGTAGTTTCTTTATCTGAAAAGGAGGGGGTTGTACTAGATGGCTTTTAAAGTATCTTGCAGTTCTAAATCTATAACGCTGGATATAACTAAATCAACAAAAATAACACCAAAGTAAATTTTTGAAAAGGGATATATATGTACATACACATAGATAAATGTGTTTATAAACACATGCATAATATACATATACATATATTTATGCATGTATACATACAGACACATATACTCAGATAAGTGGTACAATGGATAAAACCCAAGCCTGAATTTAAATCTGACTTCAGACACTTATTAGCTGTGTGACTTTGGGCAAATAATTTATCCTATATGCCTTCGTTTGCTTATCTATAAAATGAGGTAGAGAAGGAAATGGCAAACTACTCCAGTATCTTTGCCAAGAAAACCCCAAATGGGGTCAAAGAGCATAAAACATAGCTGAAAATTAATTGATAATTTTCTTGGAAGGGGGTGAGAATCCCAGAAATTTGCATCAGAGTGTCAGATTGAAGAAGTATATTCAATGAATTCTAATATTTTTCAGCCTACAGAAACAAACTATGATTTTACAAAGTAATTTCATTCTAAAGACACATTCAGAATTATATTTGAGAAATATATCATAATTATTTCCCTATCTACCAATAATGGTAATAATTTTGAATTATAGATGGAGAAAATGAAAGTTTTACTTCTTCTGAATCCAAAAATCTGCTATTATTGCTTTCCAGCACTTTGACTTTAGCAATCTGTTTTATTTTACCTGAAATGAAGTAAGGTTTTTGTACTATATTTTCTTTTCCCTCTATCCATACTTAGCCACAGTTTCTGTTAAACAGTACAAATTCCCACCATTGGGTTCTAGAATTCCTTAATGTTTCAGGCTGGATGATAAAAAGTTGGCTACAGACAAGTTCTCTAGTTCATCACCAAAATGATCAAGTTATTTCATACATTCTTTTACATTTTGTCTAGTAAAACTCTGAATGAGTTAGACAATTAAACTTACAGTCTGTGTGACCTCAAGTCTCAATTTTCTCATTTGTAAAAGAAAAAAAGTTGGGCTTCATGACTACTAAGACCCTTCCCAGATTTGTCTATGGTTATGTTTCTATTATCTTGAAAATTATCTTATAGAGCATAGGCATTGCTAACCACTTCTCAAAGGTACATTACTTATATTAAGGAAAGACATTTTTTTCTCTTCGCAGTGTCATAAGCCTTTTATTTGTAGTTCTAAATGGAAGTATGGAGCAGGAAATATATGATCTAGCTCAATCCATGCAAAAAATAATCATGGATTATCAGTCAATAAGTATTTATTGTTAATTGCTAAAGTTATTATGTCAAACAAAAATAATAAAACCTTCACAAACATACCTAGAAGATTTTCAAAGTACTTTCCTCAATGAATCTTGCAAGTAGGTCATATAAATACTCTTATTCTCATCATGCAAAAGAGGAAAGAAATCTCTGGGAGGGTAATCATGTTCCTATGTGCAAAATTAATCAAGTGATAAACAAGCTTTTATTGAGTATCTATTACAAACTAGATACTATGGTAGGTACACAGTATAGAAAAACAGAGATTCTAGTTTAATTTAAGTTTACATTCTTTGGGGTGGGCATGGGGAACAACACACCTAATAAATAAATGAGATAAAATTTGAATCCAAATCATCTAACTTCTAACTCCAAGAACAATATTCTTTATATTTTCAGCTACGCCTAAAAAAGTTCTCCAGTGTAGATAACTCTCTATAGGATTTATGGGAAAGTATTTTTAAGAATCACACAAAATGAGAAGATATGGTATAAGGCTTAGGCTGTATTGCTAATATGGGAAGAGTTATATGCATAATGTTAGGAATATAATGGGTTGATTGCCCTGAGGTTTTTTTTCTAGTTTTTGGTTCCCTAATATATTTACCAGTGTGTGGTTAAAACTTTTAGACTGTGGGTCTGATTAAGATAAATAAGGCATAATCCTGGACTTCTTGATGCTAGCCAGAGTTACCATCTCTTTAAAAGTCCCATTTACTGAGTCCTAAAGAAAACAATGAAGAAGAATCCAGCTCGTAATGGAAGAGATCCCAGAGGGAACCACTTCTCTTTTGGGTTATCTCCCAGAGGTATAATCTAGTGGTAATTCTATGGAGTTGTATTCCTTTTACTATCATTCATGATCTCCATCATTGTACATCCAATTAACAATCATCTTTTAGATTCAGTTACCTCTTATCAGAGGCCTTTACTGGTGTCATAGCAAGAAGAGTAGTTATGAAATACCCACTACTCTCTATTGAGAATTTTATCTCAAGTTCCCAGAGTATCTAGTCAAAGAGTGGATTTAAATTTAGAACAGGATAGTAATAATGGGCATTGTAGGACACCAATGCAGCAAAGCTAACTCACAACTTCTGTTATTGTAGGGTCTAGAAGTACTTTCTCTTTTTAATTTCTCATTTCCAGTTGAATAAGATGTCTATTATCCAATCAAATATATCCCATTCAAAATTACATATTGATATCATGGAAGGAGGAAAAAAGATAAATTCTTTCCTCTTGAACCTTTCCTCAAGGGTCTCAACTTGCATTTTCATCAACTCCATGATTCATAAAATTTATCTAAGAATTTATCTATTTAAAACCTCCTGAGGCATGTATGGATATTTTGTTTATTTAGTCAATTAACTCAGATGGAGAAGTGTTTGTACTTCTTAAAGGTTTCAGGTTGCAGATATGCCATTATACTTAAGTTTAATATCTCATCAACACTTTGTGGTTACTTTGGACCTTCTTTCACTATACTTGAGATGATTGGGAAACTCTTCTTTTATAGTGTAGTAGAATTATGAAGCATGATCCTTGGGCTTAAGAAACTTAGCGTTTAATTACAGAAAGAAGGCTGACTAGGTAGAAATCATTAGGGATCATAGATATTGTATGGATTACATGTGTAGAGCATAAATACTATGGGGGTTTAAGTAGAAAGAAGCCCCTGGATGAGACAGTGAGCCTTGAGTTGAACCAGGGTGAATGGATAAGATCTGAATCTATTAGACTGTGAGTTCCTTGAGAACATGGACTATTTTTTTTCATCTTTCTTTATATGTCCAACTCTTTAACAGTGCCTGGCATATAGTAGGCACTTAATAAATACCTGTTAATTGAATGACTGAGTTATTAATAAGAGAATGTCTGTTTTTAGTAGACATAAAGGTCCATATAGGGACAGCAGAAGACCTAAGTTCAAATATACTTTTAGACACTGGCTTTGTGACATTGGACGTCACACAGCCCCCTTTGCCTCAGTTTCATCGTATATAAAATCAGCTGGAGAAGCAACTGGCAAATCATTCTAGTATCTTTGCCAAGAAAATTACAAAATTATGTCACAAAGAATCAAACATGACTGAAATAGCTGATTAGGAAGTCATATAAGAGCTTTATATGGACCAAAGGATATATCACTACTGCTGTCATCTCAGAATCAACATGGTCAAATTCAAATTGTTTTCTCAAAAAGCACCGGAAAACAGATATGTGGTAGCACACACACACCCACACACACACACACACACAATATCCTTCCCAAATATCTCACCTTTGACAATGACGCCATCATATTATAAGTTTCATAAAAATTTTGATGACTACAGGTCCTTCATCCTAAAGTCTTCTTGAATAACTTTTAAGTTTCTCTATCATCTGGTACCATCTTACTTTTGAATTTGATCTCCAAATATTCTGCAACTTAAACTTTTCTAAGTGAATATACTCAGACCTTCCATAGTATTTTGTTTTTAACTTCCTTATTCAGTTATCATGTAAAAGTATTACATATCATAATTATCAGTTAATCTCATCCTATTTTTAGACTGTAAACTCCTTGATATATGAGAAACCATGTTTTACTTAAGTTCCTTTCTCCTCCTGATTCAAGTGTGATACTTGATATATAATGGGAACTTAATAAATATATGATAAAAAGATTACTGAATTTAAAGTCATAGGGCATTAATTAAAATGTTAGTCCTGCCAATTTTCATCAGGAGGGTGATATTGAACAAATCATTTGATCTCTTAAGATCTCAGGGTTTTGTTTTGTTTTGTTTTTGTATGATGGGTCTCAACCAGGGTCATATATATATGTATATATGTATATATATATATATATATGTATATATATATACATATATATATATGTTACTCTGAGGAACTCAAAGACTTTCATATTTGCTTGTAAATAAATGGAAACAGACAGAGAGGTTTCTGACTTCCTCAAGGCCACTCATATGGGAAGTTCCAGATCTGGGAATTTGAACACAGTGCTCTTGCCACTGTACCATGAGCTCTAAGATTCCTTCTAACTCTACATTTATGGTCTTATTGGGACAATACCTTTTATTTATTTCCTATTAATTTTACTTCATTTGCTTTAAGATTTTTTAAACTAGCAAATGACTAATATACTGAGTTCTAATTAACATCTAAAATTTAAAATTTTAGAGTGAATAGTCTTCTGTGAGTCATTTCAAGGGATTTGAGTGAATGTATTAGCTAATTGACTAAAAAACTGGTTGAAGCTGGTATTTAGCCCCACTAAACTGGTCATACATTTTAATGGAGTCAAAATGTTCAAATCAATTAAGCATGTAGATATTCCCTATGTAATATTTCAACTAATTTCTCTCAATGTAAGAAGTCCTCACCCAATAATTATATTTTTCTCTTCCCCAGACCCTACAACTACTTCACCCACTTTTTATTGTAAAATATTTTATGATAAATAGGGAAAACAGAGGCACCTGGGATATTTTAGAAGTTAAAATCTGATAAAATGTTGGTTAAATTCTATGCTTTCAGAGTGCATTTTCCCTTTACCCATGATTTTATGTTTGTTTTTTTTTAAATCATGAGACTTAGTTTTATTATATTTTTATAATAACTTGCCCTCCTTATGTGATCTCTGCATTTCACACCTGATTTTTAATTGAACAAAACTTAAAGACCTCAAGTTCATCCATTGTATACTTCTCATTGATTTCATCATTTCATTTGTGAATAGCACACTGTTCTTTTTATCCTTATACAGTTGTAGAACTCCATTATAGCTTTGCCACACACAGTGTCACATCCTGTACAGTAGGTAAGTAATGTTATTTTTAATATCCTTTTCAGAATAGATGTAGGTGGTGTGGTAGATGAGTGACTGCTGCTAGAACAGACTGCACATTAGGGGAAGCTATTTAAACCTCATCTATATTTACAACTTTTAAAAAAGGAATTACTATTTCCTTTTGCCATGTTTAAATTTAACATTAATTTCTTAATGCTGTAAACTGTGAAGGTGTGGCACAATATTCTAAGCATCTACCTTGGAATTCCCCAATTTCCTGAAATCAGATATTTCAATCCTAGTAGGAATGACTCATGCCCTAATATTTCAGAATTTCTAATGCACTCAAAAGAATATCTTCTAGAGGCAGAAAACCCACAGGCATCAACTTGGAAATAGAATAATCTCGGCTCAGATCCCACCTCCAACACTACTTACTAGCTATTTGCCAAATCACTTAACTAGTCTCAACTTCTTCACATATACAAAGGACATAAATGAAACCTGTAGCAACAATTTCACAGGGTTGTTGTTTAGATCAATTAATATAATATATACATATACATGGTGATCATCAAACTTTCAAAATGTCAGCTATTATTATCATTATATATATATATATATATATATATATATACAGACAGACATACATACATACATACATACATACACTATTTCCAATTTTAACTTTGGGTCATTTGATATCACTATGGAAATAAAGTAACCTCAGCATATTTTTTTCTCAAAGAAAAGTTTAATCTTTCTGCTGAGATCCACGTATTTCAAACTTTTGTACACATTTCATTTTGTATCACTATTAATTTTGAATACTAGTGTACCTGAAATCTTTTCTGAGTTATTTATGGAAATTATCAAGCATCTAGTGTAATAGTGGAAAGGGTGATAAATTTGGAATGAGAGCATATGGGTTCCATTTCTACTTCCATCTTCTGACCGATCTATTACACTTGGACAAGCCACTAAACTTTTTTTTTCCTTCTCAGATTATTCATCTGAACAGTGAAGGAATTTGATTAAAATGGCATCCGAGGTCCTTTCTAGTGCAAAATCTATGATATATTCTGTCTTTGGGAGAGGGAGAACAAATTTATAAAAATTAATCTATCATTTTAATCCACATGATTAAGATGTAAGTAAGATCCACATACTACTGACACTGATGGCAGTAAAGAGAATGACAGACTTTAGGACTGAGAAATTAGAATGTGAATTAAGCAGCTTCCCTTCCCCCCAAATGTGCCAGAAGTTAATCTATGAAACTTTATCATCATCATTATGACTATCAGATTGGTGGAGTTTGAATTTGGAGAATGTGAATTTGGAGGTCTTTGGAGTGAGTTCGATTTCTAGCTCTTCTAATTATTATCTTCAATTTTGAACAAAATGTTTTACTGTTTCGCTTCTCTGAGTTTTGATTTTATTCTCTGTAACAAGAGAAGACTGAATAAGAATTTCAATAGTGAGTTTTTAGTCTTAAACTCAGATCCAAGGTTCTTCTTTAGTTAAATTGTGATGAAGGTAAATTGCTTCTTTGAAATGTTCCCATTACTGGCTATGTGAGCTGGGGCAAGTCCTTTAAAATCTCTCAGTTTGCTCATCAGTAAAATAGAAATGATAATCCAACCTCTTTTGCAAAATTGATGTGTAGACAAATGGAATAACATGTATTACACCTTGAAAAATCTTTAAAAAACTATATAAATGTTAGTGATGATGTTGATGTGATATTGCCACCTTGAAACAATTATTTTCATCATACTCTCTAAATGTCTGTAGTCCCCTCAGTGAAGTGCTTTTCATTAGCTTGCTTCTATGTGTCCAGTACCATTTTCTAAAAACTGATCCTTTTCTCAATTTCATCCCTCCCTTGCAAAACTCTATTTCTAATTTATAATCATTTAATTCAATTTAATAAATATTTATTAAGCATCTGTTATGTGCTGGGTACTGTGCTAAGTGCTGGGCATATAAATAAGAAAAATCGGTACCCTCTCCAAGAAGCTTACAATCTGATAGGGGTCGGTAATACACAAAAAGAAACTAAAATGGAGAGGGGTCCACCATGCTTCCTATAGTTGAAACCAAGCAGAGCTGGTGATGGAATGTGGAGTCACTTGGAAAGTTCAGTTCCTAGTTCTCTATATAAAGTAAAGCTTTGTGAGAAATTTAGTGTTCTACCCTCCAGCCCTTCAATCAGAGGGGAGACATGATAATTGAGAAGGTATGAAACTGGACCAACTAAAAATGGAATCAAACCGCATGATGATGAGACATTAGGTGATTATATTATCCTGAGTAGGGCATGAAGATTTAAAACCAAGCAGGCAATAATATATGTCAAAAGTACTTTAAAAAAAGGCTCAAAGCATTTCTTAGATGGGCTTAGATGTTCCACCTCCAGGGACTAACTGATTATTCACTTATAAGCAACTCTGTCTCTGTTTCTGCCTCTCTGTCTAATACACCAGGCATCAAGGATACAGGTAGATAAAGAATATAGGACTTAAAGTCAGTAATATCTGAGTTCAAATCCTATCTCAGACACTTACCATTTGGGGAACCCTGGGAAAGACATGGAATGTCTGAGTTTCATTTATTGTTTCTAAAATGGAGACAATAAAAGCACCTAATTCACAAATTTCATTAGAATCATATAAAATATATAAAGCATTTTACAAATCTTAAAATACCATAAAAATTGTAGCTACATAAATTGAATTTATTTCTTTTTTTAACAAGTTATATCCTTGTAGTAGAATATAAGCTCCTCGAAGGGAGGAATTTTCATTTTAAAATTTTTATCCCCTACGTCTGGAATTTGGTACAAATCATGCTTAAGGATTACTTGTTAAAATGAAATGAGGAGAGTGAGTGTAATTAAACTAATTCATCCTGTAGAATGAATGACTAATAATTAGATACGCTATTATTCACATTTTTAAATAGGATGCTGACATTTTTATCCTTTCTTTGCAGAGGAGGCTTACTAATTCTAAGGAATTAATGGTCAAAATTTAGGCAGCATTCAAATGAGAGACAACATGATTTAGTTGAGGGAGTAGTATACTAGAAGTCAAGAGACCTGTATTCTAGTTCTGGCTTCACTTTTTACAAACCATGACATTTTAAAAATTCATCTTTAAATTTTTAATTTTTTAAATTTCAATTTTTCATTTAATTCAATCAATGCATTCATCAATCATTTGCACTAAACCAAGTCATTTAACTAAGTTCAGGGGATACAAATCCCTAAATGATGATAATCACTATCCTCAAGGAACTTAGAGTCTGATGGAGAAAGACAACAGATAAAAGGAAGATTAAAAGCTGGTAGGGGATGGGGAGATATGTAATGTGGAGGCACATTTGAGAAGTTAGAACTTAACATGTCTCTTAGTCTTGATTTTCTTACCTGTAAAATGATCATAATAATGCTTGCTGTGTTCTCCACCTCAGAAATGTGGTAATGAACAGTGATGGTGCTTTGAAAACTGCAAAGTCTGGAATCAAATCTCATATATGACCACTAGGACACTCATCTGTCTCTGTCACATGGATACTTGACTAAAGATCTGGTACAATACCACATAACAAGCAAAACCTTAGACCAATCTCCAAATAGACACCAGTAGTTAGTTATACTCCGTGGAGTATATGAGGCTAAAGAATATAATTTCTTGTAGCCCTTTCATGAAAAATCATGCATTGTTCCCTAAGGAACTGATCATATTTTGTAATGATACATTCCATTTCCTCATAGCTGTGACCTTCCTTGGAAATTTCTTTTTACTGAAACCAATTTCAACTAGGTAGTATTTTATTGCACTTTGTAATGCAAATAGACATGTAGTTTCTACAGAAATATTTTGTTTATAACTTTGCTATAAAACTCGTTGCTCTAGTGAAAATCAATGCAACATATTCAATTCAACATAAACATTTATTTAGGGTCTAATATGTTTTTAACACCATGCTAGGTGCTCTGGGAGCCAAAAGAATTCAAAGACACAGTGTTTATCATATGTGCTTACAATCCAATTGGCGAAAGACAGTCATATAACATACAATGATAAAGAAAGAATGTATGCTATTTGAGAGAAACTCAAAAAGCAATAGTGAGAGGAGCAGAAGGGGTACCCAGAGACCAGTGTTACTGAAGGCACCTTATGGAGAAAGTTGAAAACAAGTAAAAATGTTACCTAAAAAACCCCAGACAAAAGCTTATGAGCTGAAATTTGGGGAGGAAGGTGGCCCATGCCTCCTTTACCTTTTTTCCTCCTTTCTCCTTTGCTATAAACAAATACAATTTTAAAAATAGCTAGCATTTATAGTGCTTTGAGATTTACAAAGTACTATGTATGTGTTATTTGATTTTATACTCATAACAATCCAAGGAAGGGAATGCTGTTATTATCTCCATTTTACAGGTGGGTAACTGAGCCAGACAGATGTGAAATGACTAAATGATTGACCAGAATAACAAGCTAGTAAATGTCTGAGGCTTCATTTGAATTTAGGTCGACTTTATTCCAAGTCTAGCTCTCTCATCCATTGTACTACCTAGTTGCCTATTTAAAGAAAAGAACTGATCTGATTGTTACCTTTCAGGAGCTTGTATTATAATTATATGCACATTCAATAAAGTTGAAGAACATTTCCAAAGCAATCCATGAGCAAATGTATATTGTATACACTGCCTAGAATTCTTAGGCAATGTATAAGACAAAGCCTTGTGTTATATTTGCTGTGTCCTAATTATATGTGCCATTCACTACAATTTGACATCATCATCAAAAGTTGTCAAATGAGTGGGTGAGTGAAGTATTTAGGTCTTTATAAGGTAACGTCAATCAGTATGAGCATGAAAATTGGATAAAAAGAAAATTGGAGACTTCCTGTATGGAGATAGTGCAAAGCCAAAAGAAAAGTATTTATGGCTTGTGGTTAAAAAAAATCTTACATAGGTAATTAGCTTTAGGCAATGTGATGAAGGGAAAAAAGACTCTAGATTAGCAGAATTGACCAAATATAGAATTCCAAATTGAAGTAGCAGAGGTGGGAAAATGAATAGGAAATACGAGCAGAGAAACTATTTTGAAATTGAAAATGAATATTTTTAGGTAAAGGAGGGTCATATGATATGGCATTAAACACTAGGATGAGATATTTATATTTTGTCTTCAGGGTGATCAGAAGCCTTTGGAGTAGGAAATTTCTTTTTTGTATCATGGATCACTTTGGCAGTTTAGTGAACTGTGGAGACACTTCACAATAATGTTTTGAAACATAAACAAACGAACAGGATTGTAAAAATGTTTTAATGAAGTATGATTATGTGATATATAATTTGATATAAAGTTCACAGGCCAAAAGTCCACCAATGAGTATACAAGTATACCTGAACAGTTCACAATAATCTTGATATTTGTTGGAATTAAAGAATCACATAATCTTTGTATATAAACTGATTTAGGGCATTATCTATGTCATCAGCTCAATAATTTTATAGGTAAAGAATCTCAGTCCCAGAAAAAGGAACTGAAATGTACTTAGTCACATAGAGCCAGAATTAAATTCTAGTTCTGATTTCTCAGCTAGTTCTCTTTTTATTCCACCAAAGTATTTGAGAAAGATTAATCTCGCTGCTGTTATAGGAAAGAAAATGGAATCAGAGTTCAGATAAGTAGAAGACAAGTCATAAAAGCAAAAAGTCTTGTGAGTTTTAGCTTTCAGTTATTTTTATTTATTTATTATTAAAAAGATTATTTTTAATGAGAAGAGAGCTATTTTAAAGGGACCTTGGTAAATATATCAGACTATGGGCCAATCTCAATTGATAAATGATAAAAAGATATGAACAAATAGTTTTTGGATGGAGAAATCAAAGGTATATATATATAATTACATGAAAAATGCTCTAAATCATTATTGCTTAGAGAAATGCAAATCAAAACAACTCTGATACACCTATCAGTTTGGCTAAAATGATAAAAGGTATAGTGACAAATGTTGGAAAGGATGTCGAAAAATATTGCTGGTGGAATTTATATTCCACTATAACATTGTTGGTGGAACTGTGAACTGATCTAAACATTTTGGAGAAAAATCTAGAATTATACTCAAAACAGTTATAAAACTATATATACCTTTTGACCAAGCAATACCACTATTAGATTCTTTTTCTAAGGTGATATAGAAAAAAGGAAAAGAAACTGTATATTCTAAAATATTTATAGTAGCTCTTCATAGAGCCAAAGAATTGGAAATTGGAGAGATATCAGTGGGGGGAATGACTACACAAGTTGTGGCATATGATTGTGATAGAATACTACTATGATATAAGAAATTTGAACAGAGCTAATTCTAGAAAACAAAGATAGACCTATATGAAATTATTAATAGTGAAATAAGCATGAAGAAAACATTACATACAGCAGCAGAAATATTTGAAGAATGACTTGTGTCTATCTCTAGAGAAAAAACTGATAAATAGAAATAAGTAAGATGTAGTTTTATACATACACGTCTCAAATGATACCTTTTCTGAAAGGGGCAGGAAGGGTAGGAGGGATTTAACTGAATTTCTTAATATTGTAAATGTTACAAACAAATAAATTATTAAAAAGATGATTTAAAAATCAATGACTTTTATAACTTCTTCTTTTAAATCTACTTACTACCACATTCTTTTTTAAGTGCAAATGTGTGAATAAATTCATCTAAAAATCTACAGGTTATTTAATATTGTATTCAGTAAAGAGGTTACAGCATATGCCTCTTCCTTTAAACTAAAGGTACAAGTTTCCAATGTTTCAAGTAAAAGGATCAGAGGCATATAAAATCATGAAGTGGAAAAAAAAACCCTCAAGTGCTATTTTGTAGCAAAATATAATCATTTTAAAAAGCTTAGAATGACTCCCTCCTTTGATTTTTTTCTTTGAATACATTAACAATAGTAAGCATTTAATAAATATACTTGTTGGTTAAGGCCCTATAACCATAAAGTGCTATGCAAATATTACCTGATCTGTTCTCAAATTTTTCCCTTTCAAATATTTAAAAGATTCTTGTTATAAATTACAAGGAAAGAACTTTTTTTTGTCTGATCTTGTGACTTCTTGGAGAAATTCAGGAAGGGGATTTCTGATGTGGAAACTCCTTCCATTGAACTCCTGGTCTAAAACTTACTATAGGTATCCTTTCCACATTGTGATTTTTCCCACTGTGTGTTTGATACTTCTCAGGTCTGCATAAGAAATTAAATGAAAATTTGGGACAGACCATAGACATCATAGAAAGAGGTTAGATACTCAGAAATGCATAAAATAGCCTATGACCAAGTAATTAACCCAAATTTAACAGTAAGGTACTGTAAACACCCCATAAAAGAAAAGGAAAAAAATCTAGACTGTTCTGGTACAAAGGGAATGCCAAAAAATTTTACACGTATTTTTCCAGACTGTGGAAGTATTATAGCCCTACCCCACTGTGTTGTGAAAAAGGATAACTGTAATTTTTAGTGTTTCTTGGGTCACTTTCAGAGACTAAATGATTTGCCCATGGTTATATGAGTAGGAGCTGTTAAATTCAGAACTCAGTTCCTTACAACACTGAGGCTGTCTATTCACTACATCACCTCTCTGAGAATGCAGTTAAGCAAGTAATTATACAGTAATTTACCTTTAAGATTTTTTTTCCTTTTTCTTTTAGTTCCTTTTATCTCTTGGATGGTCAGCATATTCCCACTGCTATTACTCTGAGTGTGAAACATGTATTCATTTAGTATGTTCAATTTTGTTATTACTCTGCCAGGAATGGAAACAAGGAAGGGCAAAGTGATACAATGAGTAAGGAGTGGCAAACACATTACATTGCTGTCCTCATACTGTCTTAGTTCTAAGTATCCTAAGTTTTCCTCTAACCACTTGAGAAAGGATTCTTTCTTTAACATTTTATACTGGCACTCGTCTGCTTTGCTTTGTTACTCCTCTGCTGCTCGTGGGTGGATAGAGTTTGACTATTTCAGAATAGTTACATGTGGGTGGGCTCAAGAAACTCTCTTTGGTTGAGAGAAAAGCCAGGTTTATATGGAAAGTGATCCTTCTATTAAAAACTTTGTGTGAGTAATATTTAATAGCTGTGATCCCCACATATAACAGAGTCCATCTGTACAGAATGAGAGAAGTACAGACTCAAAAGAAATAGGTATTGCCCTGAGGACATTTTTTCCTCACAGGATCTGTACCTGGCTGATTAGGATTCTTTCACATCAAGGACCAGGGCTGTTGTAGGGATGTAAGGAAGTAAGGAAGATATTCCTGTATTGGATGGAAGGTCAGGCTATTGAAAGTGCCTTGTAATTCGTAGATTCTATGATGTTAATGGTATTGGGTGGTTCTATGCTACTAGAGACTGGACAGCTCCAAATCTGGTACAGTAGAGCTCAATAAACTTTCTGATTCACTAAGAAACTGGACTCTGAACGCAGAGGTTGAGATCCTGGAGGCAGTTATCAATGCAATCCTTTCAGAACCTACTGATCAACAATGCCAAATGTAGTAAACACTTAACACTTATTAAATACCAAACACCATGCTAGGCAATAGGGATAGAAACATCCAAAATAAAACAGTCCCTACTCTTTAGAAGCTTCTGTTATTTTGAAAGAAATGAATATGAACAAAACTTTTCCACTGATCCCGCCTTAAGTCCCAATTATGGGTCACCCTCAAAATTCTTCTCTTTCACTACTACCCTTGAACTGTTGCGAACTGATGGAGGAAATCACATTCAACTGCTACAAATTTCTCTTATCTTTCCCCAGCTAGGTGTTTAGCCCTGCCCGGAAATTCTGTTCATCTCTGAATCTTTATCACACTCTCCACAGAACTGTTGTAAACCTTTTCTAAGCAATTCCAGTATCAAAATTTACTCTTCACCCACCAGATAACTTTACTTCATAATTTACTGAGAATATTGAAGTATCCAATGAACCACTCGGCTCTTCTCCCTTATACTTCAAAGCTTGGCCTTTCCTTCACCAATCATCTACTTTTCCCCTCTGATTTCACATGATGAAATATTATTTTCCTTGCCAAGAATAATGCTTCTACTTGAGAACTCAATTCTATTCATTCCTATCACCTCTGGAATGTTGCTCCATGTACTCTATCTCTGTCTCTCTGTTGTTCTGTCTCCATCTTTCTCCCTTATATTCCTTCCTCTAAAATATGCTTCCTCTCTACCTACAAACCAGTCAATCAATAAACATTTGTTAGAAACCAATTTGTACTCATCCCAGTGCTGGACCTGGGACCACATATACAGATCGGTCCTGTACTTTCAAAGAAATTACATTAGAGTGGAGGAAATAACAAGTAAATTTAAGTATAGGCAGATTAAATATGTCAAAAAGAGAATTGTTTGGAAGAAGTATACTAGCAGTTGAGGGGATCTGGAGAAGATTCAAATACTGTGTTTGAGCTTCGTCATTAAGGAAAAGAGGGATTATATAAGGTAGAGGTGAAGAAAGATTGTAATTCAAGCATGCTAAATGGCAAGAAGGCCAGTTTGTGTCACCAAAAGTTTGAAAAATGTGACTGAAACCCAGATAAGTTGTATATGGAGGTGAAAAGCTATAAATGCTAAACAGTGGTTTACATATGATTGTAGAGGCGAGAAGAATCCATTTGTGTTTGTTTAATAGAGGGTGGATCTTTGATTAAGGAAAATTGTTTTGGCAGTATTGTGAAGGATGGACTAGACTGGGGAGAATTGAAGCCGAAAGACATTCTTAGGTTCTCCAGCCTTAAAAGAAAGAAATGTTATTCTGCCCATATTGTTCGCTCAATCTATCATCCTATAAAATATCGTTTTCCTTTCATTGCTCAAGTTTTAGTAGGAATAGTCTATATACTCCCTTCTGAAGATGCTTCTCAAACCTTGATTCTCTTGTTCCTGTTTCCTGGTACTCTACTAAAACTGCATTTTTAAAGATCATCAATGACTTCCTATTGACTATTCCAATGTCCTTAATTTTATTTCTCTTATTCTTTGATCTTTCTATAATATTTTATCACGTTCACTACCATTTCTTTGATATTCTTTCACCTTTTGGCTTTAGGTTACATTGTTTGATACTTTCTCTTCTAACCTGGCCATAGTTTTTAGACTCCTTCACTGCTTCATCTTTAAAGTGCACAAGATTTAGAACTAGAGACCACATTATTCCCCCAGTTTTGTAGGTGAGGTAGAGAAAGAATAAGTTAACTTGTCCAATATCATACAGCTAAGAACTATCAGAACTGAACATTTGAATCCATTTTCTCTAATTCTTAGGCCAACATTTTTCCTACTTTATTCCTCCCCTTATCCAATTCTCTCTTTTGAGAGAGAAAAAAATTGAAGAGGGGGTAGGGGAATGTTGACTTAAAGACAGACACAGACCTATTAGTACTAAGATGTAATTAGTATTTGAATCTAGCTTCTTTATTCTTTAAATCCAAATCCAATGCTTATAGTTTTGGGGTTTGTTGTTTTTTTTTGTGATGGCACCATTGACTTTTGTTTCTACCTCCTGTCCTTTCCTTTCTCTCCACTCTCAATTGATGATTTCATACACTCCCACACATTCAATTATTGCCAGCCTTTTCTCAGAGAATAAACCAGAAATAAAGAGGATTCGTGACCTCTTCAAAGTATATAGTAGTGTATCTTCAGAACACAACGAGAGTCCTTAACACATACCTCAGGGGAAATTCATGAGGATGTCAGGAAGGGAGAAAAGAATTTCTATCCAACCAAGTCCTATGTTGTTACTCTTTTGACATGGGCTCTCTAAATTTGAAAATATTTCCTTTAGATTCTGTATGAATTTATAGGAGAGTCTGTTCCAGATTTTTTGGAGAATGTAAGCATGATGACATCTTACTACAGAGTTTTAATAAATATTCCTAAATAAAAGCTAATTAACTTTGGTTGGCTAAATGTCATCAATTAGAGTAAGGATCCTTAATATATCAGTGGGAGTTTGTGAGCAATAGTACTAGAAACCAGCTAAACTATCTCAGATTTACTCCTAAAGCCCTGAAGGGAGAGGTAGTTAAAAGCCCTCTGGATATTCAGACAGACTGCCTTTGAGAGGGGGAGTAATAGTGTGGATACTTAGTTGAATGGCAACAATATCTTATTTTGTATATGCAGTTACTTTGCAGGAAATTTTTAAGTCAGTTTTATATGTTGTAAGGAACAGTTAATTTAAAAATATATCATATAATCAATAAATGCATTATATAGGCACCCACAAATTATAGTATTTTATTTAATGACAACTACAATTGTAGCCATGGGTTGGGGCATTGTGCCTACTCTCCACAAAAGGGGCCTTTTACTCTGGATCCTTCTATATCTAGTGAACTGGATTCAATTCTTTGGAACTAATTTCCTATAAAGGGATTAGATTCCCTTTTATTAATTATTTTAGTATTTTTTATGCCTTTGTCCTAGCATCCCAGGTTAGATTTTGACTCATATCTGGGGTTTTCTCAAAGAGGTGATAGAAAGGTATTCATTGTACAATGTGGTTCTGGTATGGCATAGGTATTTATTTCCTACACATAAAATAAATACTTAACAAAATACAATTGAGCATTGATAGATTTACAAGCAGCAAAGAAAAAAACAACAACTAATTATTATAAAAATTATAAAAAACTAATCTTATGCCTTGCTTACAGTCAGATGCTGAAAACCATCAGGACATGAAGCAATTTCCATGACCCTTGATTAGGAATTTTGCAAAATTAACTTGATCCTTAACTGTTTTTCTCAAAGTACATGTCTTCTGGCAAACTTGACTTGGGATTGGACTCATTATGAGGCTGGGTGACTTCCTCAAATGCTATGTACTGATGCAGATGATTTCTGAAGGGCACCAGTAACACTAATTGAGAAGCAAGGATAGCCAAATCTCTTTATCTCACAAAGTAGACTCTAAACCTGGACAGTGCATCTTTCAGAGAAATACTTACTCATCCATAATCAAAGAAGAATAAACACAGAAATAGCAGTCCAAAACCCAGGATTCAGCTTTCCTATGCAGAACTTAACTTTTTTTGTGTACTTAACAAACACCTAATTAAATGGGCATCTCAATATGCATAGTAGAATGGGGGGATTCTACATGAAACTTTTGGATCTCAAACATAGGCAGGTTGCTCTTCTTTTTATGGATATCACAGATTTAAGGATATCCTGTTTGTCTGTGCTTGTTTATTTTTTCCTTCTTTCTGGCTTAATTTTGTTCTCTTCCTTTCTTCTCCTCTCCACCAGGACATAGGTTTTAGCTGCCATGTCTTCATGGTTACATGGTGACTAGAGTGAGGGTTTGTGTGAGCTCCCTTTCCCCCAATCTTTACTGAAAGTCCTGGAGATGCACGTTACCTGGAGGGTGGAAGGAAGAGAGGCAGTGTCACTGAATTTTTAAAGGTCCACTGAGTCATCAACTCTTCTGGCTCAGCAGCAATGAGGGAATTGCTTCATCATCTCAAAGTGCTGAACCCCCTCGTTGCTGAGTCAATACATTTGGTCAGCCAGAAGCAGGAAGAGTAATTCAATGCAACCTTGAGTTACACTCAAAATAAAGTGAAAAGAGTTGAATAAGTGAGAGATCCATTGTTAAAACCCATTCACATTTTAGAACTATTATTCTTCCTTCTGGAAACTTTCATTGCATGTGACCAATAGCCTTCTGACACATGAAATAACTAAGAAAAATAGTGTCAATCCAAAGAATAAATAGTAAGAAAGTTAATTTCTTTCTTTTAAAAGATAAATTATAAATTCTAATATTTTGTTCCCTCACCTTAAGTAGGTATTCTTGCCCACCTCCTATGGTTTAATCACCAGACATTGTAGATAATTTTCTTAGAATGTTCAGATTTCTTTACAATGTGAAATACAATGCAAATATTTATGAGTATTTTAGTTTCTTTTAGCTGTGAGTTCTAAAGGTAAAAAATGAAAAAGGAACAAAAATAGATATTTTAGTCATATATGTCAATGATGAAAAAAGAAAAATAATGAGAATATTTTGGACAATATAACTTCTGCAAATAATTCTCATAAGCTTTGGAAATATTAAGATAAAATTACAGTTGATGAATACTAAGAAATTTAGAATAATGATAAGATTTAATAGAGCTAACCAATATAAAATTTATTTTGATTTATTTGGGGACTAATATAAAATGCAAATCATTAGAGTTAGACTCTAAGGTTAGAAAGGGAGGGAAAATGTAGCAATTGAATTTAGGAAATTGTCTCTTGGGCAGATTCAGCCAGCTGCAGAGGAGAACAAGGCTTACTTTATCATTGCCTCAAGAAAAGCTATTGAGTTCCTAGTACAGAGTAGTTGCTTGAATGCAGGAATTTCCAATATCTCTTTGAGAGGCTCATTTGATTACATTTTCTTCCTTTTCCACAGTTTATTTCTTCTGATAAACTTGCAGGGCTCAAAAATACCCTAATGCATACCTATCACTGTACTTCAGATCAACAATGCTGCTCTTGAAAACTGGTGTATTACTCACAGTGCCACTTCTGATGTGCATGCCCCTACATAGGCATGCACCTTATGGCTGTGATCACTTTTTGGTAGTTTTGACTCTTCTGACCTTTTGACCTGCAAACCTATTTTTTATTGTTGAATGTTTCCCATTGCTATACTGTTATTCATCCCTACCTAGACAAATTTCACCTTTCAAAGTGCCTTTGCAAGGCCCCCTTTATTTTGCTCCCCTTAATCCATTTCCCTTCTTTCTGTTCATCAGGCTTCTAGAATGTGCTGTCAGTTTCCTCCCTTTTTCACATGCTGTAACCAACCCAGTTACATTGCAAATACGCATCACTTCAGTCCATACTTGGCTGTGGTCCAGGATCTTATTGTTGGTAACTCCATTGCAGTTTGAATCTCAGAGGACCCTTATATACTGTTAAAATAGGGAGATTATTACTAAGAGATAAAGAAAAATGCATTTCAGAGGTAGTTTCGCCTGAAGGTATATGCCACTCTTATGGTAGGAAGAATAATAATCAGCAGATCTGAATTCTCATTTCTGGTCTGCCTTTGAATGTGACTTTATTTTTTGTAGATATTATGAGAATATTCACCAATTTTTTCAGGCTAATAACTTGCAGGGTTTCTTTGACCCTTCCCTTTTCCATTCCTCTCATATCAGATTACTCACAAAGCCATGTTAATTTAACCCTGGGAACTCTCATGGATCCATCCTCTCCCTGTTTCTATTGCTATACTCTCAGGCCCTCATTACTACCAATCTCCACTATAGGAATAGCCTCCTGCTGAGCCTTTTTGGCTGTGCTATCTCCCTCTTCTTCCCATCCTTAGTTCTTATCCCAGATTTGTTTATTGGACCAGAGATCTAGAATTGAAAGGGACTTTTGAGGCTGTCTAGTCCAACCTTCCTCATTTTACAAATGAGGAAACTGAGGCCCAGAGAAATTAAGTAGCTTCCCCAAGGTTGTCCAGGTCATAAGGGACAGAGCTGGCATTTACACTCAGGTCCTGGAACTCTAAGGTCAGCACTCTTCCCACAACATTGTTCTGCCTCCCTTCATTTTTATTTAGAGATAAAGTGTATCACTCATTAATCTTGGTAGAAATGGATATGAAGTCATCTCATCCAGGCCTCTCATTTTAAAGATGAGAAAACCAAGGTCCAGGCAATTTAAATAACTTGCACAACATCTTGCAGGAAGTAGTAGAACTGGTATTTGGACCTATATTTTCTGATGTCCAATCTCAGATTATTCTTGCCCCTGTACATGATGCTTCCCTCCCCTCTCTCCATGACTCTCTTCTCTAAGTGAGTCTCTTCTCTAAGACTCTCACACTAAGTGAAGTTCACTTTTTTCTGCTCGACATTCCAGACTGTCTACAATACACTGGTACCCTGGATTTCGTCCCTTATCTAATATGACTGCCATTGGCATACACTATATATTTTTTCTTTTTCTTTTCAATTTGGAAAATTTTATTTAATTAATTTAGAATATTTTTCCATGGTTACATGATTCATGTTCTTTCCCTCCCCTTCCCCCCAACCCCCTCTCATAGCCAACATGCAATTCCACTGGCTTTTACATGGGCATACACTATATTTTGGCCAAACTGAACTGTTGTTGGGCCCTTTGCACATGTGAGGTGTTCTTCATCCTCTGCTTTGCTCACATCATTACTTTATCTTTAATGATGAATTTTGACCAATCTTATGAAGTCCATCTCAAAACTGTGGTGTTCATGAGCCTTCATTATCCACATACTCCATCTCTTCTGCCATTTTGTAATCAAGCCTTGAATAGTTTTTATGTTACATTTTATTTTTTTAAACCCTTACCTTCTGTCTTAGAATGGATACTGTGTATTGGTTCCAAGGCAGAAGAGTGGTCAGGGCTAGGCAATGGGGGTCAAGTGACTTGCCCAGGGTCATACAGCTGGGAAGTATCTGAGGTCACATTTGAACCCAAGACCTCCCATCTTTAGGTCTGACTCTCAATCCACTGAGCTACCCAGCTGCCCCCATATGTTACATTTTAGTTTGTCATTCTCTAATGAAGTTATGATATAATATTGTATGTGGTAATTATGGATTTTGATGTAAGGAGCTGGCAACCTTAAGCCATATGCTATGAAGCCATGGATGGATCAGAGACAGTCCTAAGGAAATATCACGTTCTTCCTTGGTTATTCTTCCTATCCTTACTATTGGGACTGGTGTAATGATGATGGCAGGCTAAGTCCCAAGTGAGCACTTCATATATCATTAGCACAGAAGTTCTAGGGTCTTTGCCACAGATCCCCAAAGCCCAAGGGCAGCGAGGTGGCACGGTGGATAGAACACTGTGTCTGGCCTCAGGAAAACCAGAATTCAAATGCAGCCTCACGTGCTTATCCCTGTTTGGCTCAGTTTCCTCATCTGTAAAGTGAGCTGGAGAAGGAAATGGCAAATCATTCCAGTATCTTTGCCAACAAAACCCCAATTGGGTCAGGGCAAGTCAGACATGATTAAAACAACTGAACAACCACAACCAATGCCCAAATCTAATCTTATGTTAAAAGCCATATAAGCACAAGCCTATTTGCCAATTCACCAAGGACATGTTCACTTTTTGATTTGGGTTCCTGACTGGTGAATTACAGCAACATTAAGCAGTTACTAAATTATGCCGCCTGAATAGCAGATTTCAGTGACTGCTTTAAATTCTCTATTGTAAATGGAAATGTTAGCTATCAGCAGGGTTTTTTTTTGGGGGGGGGGGTAGAGGCTGGGAAATCTACTCAGCCTTCTTTAGGTTTATTGTTGATCCACAGAGCTGCATTAACTCTGCAAAGCCACTCATAGCCAACTGCATGACTTCCTATGTATTAACATGAAAAAATGTCCTTGGCATGAATTTCTATTATGCCTACCATACTGGGTTGTTTATTATGATATTGTGCAGTAGCTTGTGGATGACTGTTTCTAAAACTTCACCATTATAAGAGCAGATAAGGAACTTTGTCTCCTTGCATTGTCAAGCCTGATCGCATTCATTCAATAAACATTTACTGAGTACTATGGGGAATGCAAAGATTATTAGAGTGTCTCTATCCTTGTCAAGCTTGCAATCTAATAGAGATAATGCATACATACAAATAACTTTAATACAAAACAGGCTATGATAACAGCCTTAAGAAAAATACAAACCAAATACTATGATAGTCCACCGGATTGATGACAGGGTCCAAACAACTGCCAAAATAATTTCCCCAAAGCACAGGTCTGCACATATTACATACTCCTTCCTCCCCATAAACACTAGTGGCTCCCAGTTGCCTCTAGAATAAAATCTAAACTTCTCTGTTTGATCTCTTCTGAGACTAATCCCGTCGAACCTTTCTAGTCTTCTTATACATTTCACCTTTTCTCAGATTCTGCTACACTGGTCTAATCTCTGTTCTCTGTACCTGATATTCCACCTCCTCTCTTTATGCCTTTGTATCAGCTGTCTCTTGTACCTGAAATATATTTCCTCATCATCTCTGCTTCTTGGAATCCTCAATTGCTTTGAAGAATCATCTAAAAATCTACCACCTATATGAAATTTTACTGATCTGCCCAGTTGCTGGTGCATTCTCAAATTATCTTGTATCTTGTATTATCATTCTTAAATTATCTTGTATTATTATTTTTTAAACTCTTACCTTCTGTCTAAGAATCAATACGAAGCATCAGTTCTAAGGCAGAAGAGTAATGGCTAGACAACTGAAGTTAAGTGACTTGCCCAATATCACACAACTTGAAGTATCTGAGGTTTGGTCTGACTCTCTATCCACTGAGCAACCCAGCTGTCTCCTTGTTGCCACTTTGAATACACTGTGCAAATGCCTATAAACATTCATGTTGTCTTATTCTTTTGAATGTCAGTTTCCTGAGGGAAGAGACAATTTCATAACTGTATTTTTAAGTCCATAACTTAAAGAAAGCAGTAACTAACTTGGAATAAACAATTAATAAATATTTATTAATTGACATATTGTTTCAGGGGATCAAGAACGTAAGTAGAGAGGCAATGTGCACTAATCCTTCACTCAGAACATTGGAGCTTGAATTCTACCTCTATCACTAGCTAGGGAAAAGTCACTTAATTTCTTTGAAACTCGATGTTCTTCTCTTTAAAATGGGGATTATAACATTTGCATCAGGGAAATCTTAGACAGTCAATGGATCATAGTGAATGGAAGACTGGCCTTGAAGTCAGTAAGACTTGTTCAAGTTCTGATACTGGGATATATGGCAACTTTTCTCCTCCTCCTCCTCCTTGTACTTCTTGTTCTACTACTACTACTTCTACTCCTCCTGCTCGTTCTCCTCTGGCTCCTCTTCCTCCTCCTACTTCTACTTCTACTGCTACTACTACTACAACTATTTATATAACACTTTAAAGTTTTGAAATTATGAATATAATATTTTATTTTATCCTCATAATAAACCTAGAAGTTAGGTGCAATTATTATCTATCTTCATTTTATAGATGAGGAAACTGAAGCTGGCAGAGGACAGACTTGAATTCAGATCTTCCTAAATCTAGCCTTATGTCATATCTCTGCATCATAATGGACAAGTCATAGCCTCCCAGTTCCTCAAACCAATTTCCCCAAGTTATAGCCAAGTTATAAACCTACACTGGAAGAAGCATGTAGCTGACATAACAGTAGGTACTTATTCCATTGAGATCACAGGTTAATATGAAAAAATGAAAACCCCAAACTCTTTAATGTGTGTATTTCAAAAGACTTTTATGAAGAAAGTATTTTGTATTTAAAAATTTAAGCCATTATTTTTCATGGATTAATGTTGGGAATGTTTCAAATTCTAATCCTATATGACCTCCTACATACAGAACAACTCTTAACAAGATATCCATTGGCATTTACAACTTAACATATTGAAAAACATTACTGGTTTTTTCCAAACCCTTCTTCTTCCATCTGAAATCATTGCTTCTTTCAGCAGCACCAATCTTCATCCTATCATATATATTTGAAAATTTGATGATAACTTTTATTCTACCTTAACCTTCCTCTTGAAAACCCATATGTTAGCAAGTGTTATATAGTTTGTCTATGTAATAAATTTCACATTCTTTTTGCCCTCTTTTTAATACTAAATTAATATATGCCCTTATTACCAAACACTTAAACTATTATAATAACTTTCTAACAGAATTTTCTGTTTCCACTGTCTTCTCCCTTTAAACTAGACATTAGATTCCTGCCAGGCTTCTCTTTTTGCATAGATATGGATATGCCACTCATCTGTTCCAAGACTTTCATTGATTCTTCATTACCTGCCAAATAAAGTTTAAAAACATTTAAGGCCATCAACAAACTTTGTGCCAATTATGTGTAACAACTATCTTTATCTTTTCCTTTTATTCCATACTATTATATTCCTCTGTGTATACTCAACTTAATTATTGCTTTGGGACAGTGATTTAAACAATGCCTATATTCTTTTCACTGATGTGAAGCCATTTTTGACCTCTTGATCTATTTGATTCTTTTCTGTAGTTCTACACATTGTTTGTTTAATATACCAAATGCCTTATTCTAAGTTGAAAGGAAAAGGGGAAAAAAAACAAAAACTGTGGTCACTCATTGAGCACTCCTGCTACTATTCATTACTCTTGTCATATAACTAATCCACTTCCTTTTCTCATTATACAATTACTTAGTGATATCTAATCTTGCATTTAGATCATCTATACAAATATGCTAAAGCTGACTTAGCAAGTCAAGTCAATTAGAATTTATTTAGAATTACTTCATGAGAAGAACTATGCTAAGCACAGAAGTTACCAAATACAAGCAAAAAAAAAAAAAAACTGTGCTTTTTCTTAAGGAACTTACATTATAATAGGGGAGGACAATACTTAAGAAGGAAGCAGAAAAACTGTGTTGCCAGAGAGAAATGTGTAGACAAATCCCAGAAATTCAGTGGCAGAGCTACAAGAGGAAGGAAGAATGGCAAGCCTTGCCCTTTCCTAAGAAGGGATAGAATTTAGCAGTGGGAGAGAGGGGCCATGGAATATAGGTTCTTCAGGGGTGATGCTATAGGCAAAGAAGGAACTTTCAGATTGAGAAGGTAGCTGTGGAATGTTGGAAAGGGACATGTAGAGAGTCAAGCAGTGCCAGGGAAAGAATGATTATCATCTATCTCTCTATTATGTTTTGGATCATCAGTAACTTTGAACTACAGAGATTATGATGTTTCAAGATTCATAACTATCTAGCACTGCTAGGTAAAGACTGATTTTTTTTTAAAATTCTTGTCCCTTGCACTGGGGAATAGCTGGAATCTATTATTAGCTTTGTGTGGTTTTCTTTCCCCCCTTTTTTTTTAAACCCTTACCTTCCATCTTGGAGTTAATACTGTGTATTGGCTCCCAGGCAGAAGAGTGGTAAGGGCTAGGCAATGGGGATTAAGTGACTTGCCCAGGATGACACAGCTGGGAAGTATCTGAGGCCAGATTTGAACATAGGACCTCCCATCTCTAGGGCTGGCTCTCAATCAACTGAGTCACCCAGCTGCTTTCCTTTGTATGGTTTTCCAAATATCATCCATCTCATTCTTTTCTTCGTATTCATTACTGAACCTATCATACTCTCTACTTCAGCCAATCTGGGTGACTTTTCAATTTCTGTACTCTTCTCTACACTTCCTTATTTTTTCTTACCTTGTTTTTTTATTGCCTAGTATGTTATTTTCTCCTCTACCTTCTCATTCCTCTCTATCTTATTTCAAATGCCAAATTCTCCAGAAAACTTTCCCTGATCATCCTAACTGGTAATGACCATCAAACATGACATAGTATTACACTTGAACATTTATTATGTAATGATCTTGTGTTATTTACTATTATGGTTATTTGTTTTTGTGCCATATCTTCTTATAGATTACAGGTAAATTCCTTGAGGTCTGTGTCATGTGTTATACTCTAGCACCAGAACAATATTCTGCACAAAATTAATGTTCAATGGACACTTGAATTGAACTGAAACAAATTAACTTGAAAGAATATTTTGATGGGCAGGTTAGTCTGATTAAACTCACAATTGGACTGTCTTGGCAAATTGATAGAACCTAGAAAGCCTAGGGTATTTATGAGAACATGGATCAAAGATTTTGAAATGTAATGACCTCAGAGCTTTTAAAGTATAAACCCTTCATTTTATACTGTGGAAATTGAGAACCAGAGAGGTTAGATCATTTGCTCCAGGTCACATAGTAAGTGACAGAGCTGAGATTTGAACAATCCTTTGATTCCAAATTTGGCTAGCGTGGAAGAGAGGGTTTTTAGAGGCTTAAGAAATTTTAAAACACCATCACATATATGATTTCAGTCTATCTTTATAAAAATCCTTTGGGAGTAGTTATCATTATCTCTGATTAATAGAGGAGGAAACTGATGAATAGAGATGTTAAAATGATTTGCAACTAGTTAGTGCTAAAACAAGGAGTAGAATATAGGACTCTGGACTCCCATACCCAAATATATATATATACCTTTTTTCTTATGACAATTTTGTGATTAGATTATCTAACTGACTGGATATTTCCACATGTATCCTGAAAAACCACTTTGCTTCACTGATTATAGGGAATGAGTTAGACAGTTGCTCTCTTTACATGAATGTTATATTACTGGTATATTCCCAGTGAGGCATTAGGCAAAGAATTATGGAACTTTAGAAGTGAACATGACCTTAGAACTCAACGTTCTCAGTAAAAACCCTTTGAAGAGTTGGTCAAAAGTGACAAAATTAGTTATAGGAAGAACTGGGTTGAGAACATAGGTCTTCTGACTCAAAGTTCATTCTATTATTCATACTGCTTACAGTTTAGGCTGATCTGTCCATATTTAAAAATATATTTTATTGATGTGTTTCTGCTTTTTTCTTAACCTATATTTTCCTATGCATCCTGCTCTCTTCAAAGAATGAAACCAAGAATTAAAAAGAGTTGGAGAAATTTAGTGAAACTAACCAACACATTGAATATGTCTGACATCATCTCTGGTGTTTCGCACTCTTAGTCCCACTTTGGTTCTGTAAAGAGACTAGGAGATGTGCCTTCACTGGGGACAATCTTGGTCAGTATAGTTTTACAGAATTTAGTTTAAATTTTTTGTTGTTTCTATTTTATATGTTATTACTGGTTCAGATGACTTTATTTTTGCATGAATTCATTTGTGTTTCTATACTTCATGTTCGTTATATCCATTACTTCTTCCAGTGAAATAATATTCTATATCTTCAAGTATCTTACCTTGCTTTGTCATTCTCTGACCAATGAACATTGACTTTGTTACTAGTTTTTTTTCTACCACAAAAAAAATTTTGCCATAAATATTTTGGTGTGTTTGGTGAGGTAGCTAGGTAGGACTGTTGGTAAAGATGATGGATTTATAGTCAGGAAGTCATGATATCAAACTCCCCCTCAGAAATTTAGATTTTGGATTAATAGTGACAGCCTCTCAGCCTCAGTTTTTCATCTATAAAATGAAGTTAATACAAACACATTTTCCATTGGATTATTGTGAGGATAAAGTAAAAAAAAATCATTAAACACTGCTCCATCAACAGTGTACTAATGAGTTTATCTTTCTACAACCCTTGCAACATTCACTATTTCATCTTTGCCAATTTGCTGTGTATGAAGTGAATCCTGAATTGTTTTGATTAATATTTCCCTTACTAGAAGCAACATTCTTTTATTGATTGAAATTCTTTTGAGAATAGTTTTTCTTAAATCTTTTATTTCTTTATAAATATTATATATTTATTTATTATTATATGTACAATATATATATATATATAATATATATAAATTCATACTTTCTTAACCAGTCTTCAAATGATCAAGATTATCAGCTTGGGAGGGACTGAGGATGGAATACAGCATATGGATATAGATAAAAATAAAAATATATCTCCTGTTGGGGGGGGGTATCAAATTCCTTATATTTGCATTGCATACTCTAACAGTTTGCAGACAATAAGCCTGTCTGCTTACTAACCACTGGGATCCTAAGGATCTTAGATTTAGAGGTGGAAGGGCTTTAGAGAAAATCTTGGCATATTCATTTTGTAAATGAGGACCTGAAGCCAGAATAGTTAGCAACTTAGCCAAGGTCACAAAGGCGATAAGTTGAAAAGTCAACCTGTAAGCCCTCCCCAAATTTCTGTGACTGAAAATTCTATTTTTCTTCTGCATCATGTTGCCCCTTCTCTAATCTATTTGGATATTGGATTATTGGATTCATTTCCATGTATTTTTTTCCACCAGCATCAAATCTTCATCGTTCTTTACATAGAGGAAAAATCATTTTAATCATGGGAGCCCTGGAACCAGAGAAGTTAAATTTGAAGCCTGATTCTCAATACATACATAATCTGGAGTAAGATAGTTGAACTCTTTGTGTTTTCTCATATGTAAAAAAAGATAGCTGGGCTAGATGACATCTGAAGACTTCCATTCTAAATCTCAGATTGAATGATAAAGCAAGATTATCCTTAGACTTTAAGCACAAGCTTATACACTTTGAAATCATTAGGCCCTCTAAAGTTCCCTTTGGCTCATAAACTTTGAATTAATCACATCTGTTTGCACAGACAAATCCATGTTTACACAAATAAACCATGTTCACCTATTTATTTGTCATTGAAATTATGCCAACACTAGTATAGCTATTAAAGCAAAAAAGCATAGCTGGCACTTTTAAGAATGATGCTAACACTTTCAAATTGTTCTGACTCTTACTTTTTTGAGTAATGCCAAACTTATCTTATATCCATGCCAAAAACTTAAGGAATATGAAATTGCTTTGAAATTCCCTGTGTTGGATTCCCCTCAGAATTAGAGATAAAATTATGAGTCTAAAGAGCATAAATGGGAGAAATAGCACGTATTTTGAGACTAGTAAAGATACTAGATTTTGTTGATAAATAGATGAAGATTGAAATTACTTCATGAGTTTCTGTGGTCAAAATGTCAATAGCTAGTAATTAATGTTTTGATGATCAGTTCATCCGTACTTGGTTGATCTGGCGCTTGAATGGTAGACACAGTTAAACATTTCCAAATTGAATGCACTTTGCAGATTGAATATTCTTTTGGCTGAGTTCTCCAGATTCCTGGGTCCTCTCTAAAATACAAGGAGGCATGAAGTGTGGCTTTGATGAAAGACCTAGATCATCATAAGGTTTTACATAAATTGTTTCATTTTATCCTCCCAACAACTCTGTGAGCTAGTTGTCATAGATATCATTACCCTCATTTTGCGGATGATGAACCTAAGGCTTAGAGGAGTTTTATTCAGGGTTAGAAAGCTGAGCTTGAATTGATTTTTATAATGAATGCATGTCCACCTACATAAATATCCCATGCAGACATATCTAACTTATTTGTAATTGGAATTATGATGCTAGTCTGTTATACCTATTTTAGCAAAAAAGGAATATCTGTATACTTTAAGGAATGATGTCTAACCATTCACAGAAATCTGACACTAAAAAAGTCATTAAATGTTTTTCGTCATCTTTAAATTTAATAAAAGGATATTTGTACTATTTACTTGGCAATACTGATATAAAATCTAATGATATATTAAAAACTTTATAAATGCAAAAATTCAGTATTTATGTCTTTTATAATTAATATGTCATCATCTTTATCATCATTTCTAATCCTCCTCTGCATGTGGTCTCATCAGTTTGAGGTTATCAAGGTAACGTAGAAATACCCATAATATATATGCATACACATGCTATCCAAATGCACACACATATGTACACACAAATATACATATTTGTCTACATGCACACATGTACGTATATATCTGAGTTTGTTGATCATATGCCACCACATATATATATACACAATAGATATATTCACAATATATGTTATTATATATTTTTTTATTTTTATATAATTATATATTAAGATATCTATTCCTAACCTTTATGTATATATACATACACACAAATATATAGCTGTATATACATTTTATATAACTTTTACATATAGATTTTATGTATATGAAATTTATATATACCTACAAAATATATAATATGCCCAACTATATAGACTTACATATATACATACACACAGATATATCACATTTGTGTGTCTGTATGTCTACCTTTGTATTTGTATTTTTTTCCCTTATCTCTAACTTTACTGGTGTAAGGAGCTTCAGGTGAGGAACTTTCTTGGTCAATACAGGCTAAAACTTCTCTGTAACTTATAGACTTAGTGAATTGCCCACAAGCACTGGGAGATTGGTTGTGTCCTGTCCAAGGTCTCACAATGATTGTCAGAGAACAGATCTGAACAATGGGCTTCCTGATGGTAATTGTTTCTTTATATCCAATGCACCATATATCCTGAATTTTTTCCGTGGTGATTCACTATTATTTCATGGCAACAGTGTCCTTGCAATTCTGTGACTTCTTCTGATATCCAACAACAATTCAGAATTTATGTTGTTCTAACCCCAGACATTTCTACTTTAAATTTTTATTTTTACTCATATTACTAATAGTGAGCTCATAAAACACACTGCTAATGCCAATTAGTAGACATCATTTTATTGAATTAATAGTTTTATTTCCATCAATTTTAGAAAATGTCTTCTGCACATTTAAACTCTCTATGTGTCATTTAAATTCTCTGAAATTCTATTTATCAATAGACACACTTCTTTGTCCTAGAGAAGTTTGAAAAATAGTATCAAATAAAATTTTTATGAAGTACATTTCACAGAATCCCATGATTTGAGGGCTAGAAGGAAAGCAGTCACCTAGTCCAACCCATACACTAAAGGAATCCCTATTATAATATATTCATCAAGTGGACATTTACCTTTGACCTTTTTATTTTGTTACTTCAGAGTTTTAACTTCTTATGGATTGATTTGAAAATTAAATTTCATCTTTTTGTAAAATAAAACAATCATTTTTGTAATATGTCCACATGCTCAGAGGCTAAAAGAAATCATGGTGGGCCCAAGCATTGGATTAGGAATCAAGAGACCTGGGTTGTCATCCCATCTGAGAAATTAACTGGCTGTGTGAGCATGAGTGAGTCATTTAAATTCCCTCACCCTTAATGATGTCATCTGAAGAGTAAGTGGACCAGACAATATCAAAAGGACATTAGATATTATCTAGTACTAATATCTCATTTTACAATGTCTCATTAGAGACATTAAGGTCATATAACTTGAGATGAGATCGACACACAGGTCGATTGTCTAGTACTCTTTACACTGCCCCTCCACTTTTTCTTTAGTCATAAATCCCCCCTGCCATATTTGTGCCTGTCCCACATCGGCATTTTACTAACTCATTAGAACAAACAGATTAATTTCAGTAATTATTTGAGCGTCTTTGTCCTTATAAGCTGAAATACAATCCTCTGAACAATAAAATCACATCTGTAATGGATCACTCTTTTCAACATATTGGCTAGGATATCTCTGTCCAACAATTCATCTTTATTCGACAACTTAAAATGGTATTAGAATTGAAATCCTGAGACATTTTTCCTTCTCTTACCTAAGTATAGCAAAAAGATTTGGTGGAGCCTCAGAGAAAAGAAATTTTGATTGAACTGAATTCCCTATATTTACAACTTTATGGAGAAATCAGTCTTATTTTCCTCAATTATAAAATGGTTAACCCCAAACTAGAAATGCCATGTAAATTTCACTGGGAATCTACACTGGATTCCCCTTCCAGTCATATTCCTGACATCTTCTGGATATCAAAGCTATGTTTCATTTAATGCTGGCTTATCTTGGAACTTCATTCAGTATCTTTGACCTCCTTGCCATGGAATAAACTACTATTTATAATATATATATATATATGTATATATATATATATATTCACCATGGATTATACCTCCACAAAACCTACCCTTTTTCCATTAGCAAGTTTTTCTGGGAGCTTCCTTTTTGTGAAGAGTTCTAGGATGGCCAGCCTTCATTTCTCTCTTCATTCTCTATTTCAAAACCATATAATTAAACTGGATACCTTCATTCCCACTCCCTCACCTCCTTGCTTTTCAATTTTCACTTATGTATATTCTTCCACCAAGGACTGGATTTCTTTTTCCTTGTATTTGTATTTCTCAAGATAGCATAGTGATTGAACTTCCTTCCTTCCTTTTTTCCTTCTTCTGTATGTCCTCCCTTCTTCCTTCCATCCCTTCCTCCTTTACTTTCTCCCTTCTTTCTTTCCCAATGACAGCAGTTAATTCTAGTATTTGGCTTCACCTGATATTAACAATCAAAAGGTATTCTAAAAAAGCTTATCTTTATTAAGCAGTACTATTTGCAAAGATTTCTAATTAAGCATCACATTAAAACAATGGAGAAGTATGTGGTGAGTATAAATGAGTCTGAATCAAATTATAATAAAAATAATGAAGTAGATACAGAATAAGGGATGTCGTCAAAGATACTTATGGTAGGAAAAAAAACTCATATGTCAAGATAAGGAATAATCACAGAAGAGCCTTTAGTCTATTATTTTCCTAGGAAATCTAGGAAGGGTCCAACATTTTGGATGGCTCCCTGCAGTGATCTTGTGGAGGACATTGACTAGTGTCTCAAGGGGATGAAAAAAGTTGAATAGGCTGTGATCTATATGATTGGAGGGTATGTTCTTATCAATGAAATATAAATAACAATATGTACATTGTGAACTATATATTTTGGGCTGTTTGGTTATTGTGGCAAATTGGACCAAATCTGAAATATTACAAATTTATAGATAACATATTTCTTTCTGCATAATTGTCTAAATGTTTGTCAGTCTATAATAAAAGGAAATTCTAAAGTACAGTGTTTTGTCCAGGGAATCTATGTGCTGCCTGACAAACACAGTGCCCTGTTTTCCCATTGGTTGAGTACAGGATGTTTTTTTGGATTTCAGATTGTTCTGGATCAGTGATGGCAAACCTTTTAGAGACTGAGTGCCCAAATTGCAACACTTACACCACATGTGAGCCCCTAGCCATACCCCAGGCAGGGGAGGGAATAAGCAGTCCCAAGGCTGCTAGACAGGGGGCAGGTGAGAAGTGTCCTCAGGAGTGGTGGAGAGGGGGGAAAAGAGCAGCCCCATCCCTCACACATGCCATAGGTTTGCCAACGTGGTTCTAGACAGGCTACCTTGAGGCCTTGGCACCTTGTTTGCATCTGAGAAGAAAGAAATGAACATTATCTCCCGGAAGCAAAAGCTTTAACTCAATTCTTTTATCCTTAGTTATACTGACCACAACTTAGTGTGATATTTAGGTGTTCACAAATATAGGCATAATTTTTTTGTGACTTCCAAAGTAATAAAGATAAACTGACTGGTCTTTCATTTCCCACATTATCCTTTCCACCTATACACAAACATTGTGATTGTTCTTCTCTTGCACATAGTAAGAGTTTAATAAATCTTAATGTGCTGAAATAAGAATATTTTCTAGATTCTCACAAGTTCCTGATGTTAAAACAAGTTATTTTTAAATAATTAATTTAGAAAATCTTACATTTATCACCAATATAATAGTATGGATGAAAATTAATAAAGCTCTATAAACACTGATGTGCCTCAGAAGGAATTAACAGTCCTGAAAGTAGCAGAAATTTTTCTTACTATTTTATGATTTTTTCTTTCTTTATATGAAGGTACATAGTGATATTTCCTTTGGGGGTTTCAAGGAATTCCTCAGAAAACTTTCAGAGAGTAAAATAAAATTGAACCCCAACATTTTGACAGTTAAAAAACAGTAAGGGGGAATGGGGAGAAAGGCAGAAACAAAGAAAAGAACTCTGAGATCCAGTGACATAGCCTTAGGATGGAAAAGGAGTTAAATCTCCACTGGGATCCATTTCTTCAGCTATTTTAGTGATCTGTATACCTAACAGAGAACCTTCTTCTGTGTAAGAGGGTTATAACTTCATAAGTGCTTTTATTTTTTCACCAGTATTTTATCAGTGGAAAATCAAAATTTGAACATAACTGGTTTCTTGTTATGCATTGCTGAGTTTTAATACTTGCATCTTGGGAGAATGGTGAAGTGACCTTTCTTTTGATTCGCCATCCCTGAAAGTGAGGTTTTAAAATGCATCTTATTTAAGGGATAAGAAAATAGTGATGTCAATAGCATATTTTGAATAAGTGACATTCAAGTGATATTGGCCTGAAGATAATGTTTTTAGTATGGTCAAATAGAGAAAAAGATTTAAAGACTGTCTGCCCAAACCTCCATACATTATTAATGAAAATACAAGGTTTATCACTTTGTAATTAATGAAAAGATGAACAATTCTTTAAAAAAAGGAAGATGAGATTTGATAGGCATTTTCAGAGACCTTGATTAACACATTAAAAATGCATGAATATCATTTTGGACCTAACAGATTATACTTCACAAAGCATAATAAAGGAAGTAAAAAATATATTCCACTGTATACATTGAATAGGAAAGCAAATTATTTCTGAATGGAGCCTATGAAATGGCTAGGATCCAAAAAAGGAAACAAAAGGCATTAGTGACATTCATATAAATTAGACCACAAAGAAAAATCAAGCAAATGTCTGAGTCATACAGATTTATTTATTTTTAAAAATTGGAATTTATGATGGCATCTCAGTGCATCAGAAGTTACAGAAACATCTTTTAGGAACCCAAACTTATTGATCATTTTTGATCATATAATGAAATGGTGAAAAATATGTAGTTGTCATTTACTTGATATATAGAAAGTCAATTGGCTAGACTTGTACAAAAGAAGCTTTATTAACTAATAGATGATAAATCTCTCTTTATACCTGTAAATCCAAGAATATATTCAAAATTTCAACTAATAATCTCTAGTGGAACTAGAGTATCAGCACAGACAGAACTCACTCCCCAAATCACCCTATAATTACACTGATTTGTGAGAACTTAAGGAAATTGTTTATAATAGATATTGTCACAGTTAATGTTCATACTCTCCACACCAAAATTGAATGAAAACTTTCAAATTATAATGACATTGTGGAAGAAATCAACATAATAGGAGGATAGAATTTTTTAAATCTTTGAAAGTTCTGGCTGAATTAACTGTAGAAAAATATTTCAAAGAAAATAATTAGATTTGCTTATTATCATTTTTGCTTAGAATGCATTTACAACTGAAGAATGAAAAATAATATCAAATCTATTTCCTTGTCAATTGATGAATGTGGTCCTTCTAATATTAAAAACTTGTGGAAATTGGATGAGGTCCATATCTTTTGTCCTGTCTACTGATGGACTTGTCCCCCAAAAAGCTGAAAGTGAGTCTACAAGGGCTGTGCTTACCTTCCATTGGTTTAACTGAATTTTGAAAATAAATAATTTATCCACCTCTGGAATAGTCTAAAAAACATAATGTTTAAAACATAATAGAAGGATAGAAACTTCTCCCAGGATTATTTCCATCTGAATTCTCCTCAAAAGAAGATGAGGATGAGATAGCAACAGAAATCATAATGATAGCAACATTAACTGACATAATAATTTAATGTTGGCAAAGTACTTCATAGATGCTATCTAGTTATTCGATTCTCACAGCATCCTTCTGAGGTAGATAATAATGCATTTATAATCTTGCTCCCATTTCAGAGATGAAGAAACTGAAAACTACAGAAGTTAAGTGGCTTGCTCATGATTGTATAACAATAAAGCCTCAGAGGCATAATTTGAACACAATTCTTTAGAGCTCTAAATCCAACACTCTCTCTATTCTGTCATATGTGGTAAATGTATATCAAAATATCTGATGGATTAATTTAAACTAATATTTGTTCTTAAAGAAGAAAACAAGAAAAATGTTGTGTTTCGATTAGTTGAACATTCCTAAATGAATAACTTGTAAATTCACCTTATATATTTATATTTTCAGGGGACAGAGTACTGGGATTAGAGCAAGGAAGGCTTGAATTGTCAGCCACAGACAATTCTTAACTATGTAACCCTTTACAAGACAAAAAACTTTGTTTGCCTCCATTTCCTCAATTATAAAATGAGGATAATAATAGCATGCACTCTCCAAGGTGGTTGAGAGTATCAAATGGATTAATATTTCTAAAGTACCAAATATACTGCCTGGAACATAGTAAGTACTTAATAAATGCATCCTTCCTTCCTTTATTCCTCCTATTCTCCCACCAACTTAAAAGCACTTTGCTAAGTTATGGTCCTTTCAGATTCCTTACAAGCATTAAGCATATACTGTATACTAAATAAATCATTAACGGACAACTACTTTTATTCTCAAAGATTAATTATTTATTTAACTGTGACCTGTATTGGACATGTTCACGGCAGGCTTTGTTTTAATAGAATCACTCAATGAATTTTATCTTAAACATCACTGGTAGTATTAAAATGCACCTCAGAAAGATAAAGTCATTAAGAGGTTTTTTAAGAAATCCGAGGCATCAAATACACAAAATTTCCCAATTCTTTTATTTGTAATTCAACATTTTATTTGCACTTAAGAGCTAGATGAATAATCTGAATGAATAATGACTTATCAACTAAGTTGTTATTGTATTTTGTTTAAAAAATCACTTCTGACCTTTCTCTCAAAAGATTGCAATACTTTTTTTAACAGCCAGAATTCTCAAAACTTGCAGCGTTGCTAACACCTCTTTTTCATCAAATCCCCCAAATCCTAAAACCTTGTATTTCCAGTCTTTTATTTTGTATCATTCAACCTCCAGTCCACTTTGCAGCCTACTTACAAAGATGTTAGATTAAAAAGTGCTATATGTTACATTCCCCTGTCTTTGACATCCCCATTTATTTTGGATCTACAGGGAAAGGTGAACATTTCATGCTAATGCCACAGGAATAGATGTCTTTTTTCCACCTGTCTTTTTCAGTGCACAATTCCACCTATCTCTTCTAGACATTTCAATGGGATATTCTTTTCAAACATGATTTTATCAGGACTTGTATGCTTTAACCCTGAAACTGAATTTCTCTGGGAATAGTTATATCTTTATTTGTTTAGTATTTGATGCTAACAATTAACATTGATTTTTTTCATGGTTTTTTTTTTTTGGTAGTAGTCTACTTACAGAATGAAACTTTACAGTAAGGCTCTTTATATAGAATATTTGGTAAATTTTATATGCTGGTTAATTTCATGGTCTGGTCAATTAATGGTTGCCAAATATATGAACTCAGGATATATTTTCAAAGAGCTAACTATAATAAGATATATTTAACACTAATTTATAGTGAACATAATTTAATCTGTTTCCAAAGGCATATGCAGGGCTCCAAGAGTCATTTCTATGATAATAAATCACTATCATTTTGGACTTTTTGATTTGGCCATATATATGCAATTAGATTCTGTAGTCAAAGCCACATTTCTCAAAAACTATTGGAAAGGAGAAAAAATTAGCAAGATTTTCTGGTCAAATTATTTTTTGAATGATCTGAAGAATTTAATTATAAGAGGGTTTTTTTGGTCCAGACCACTAATTTCATTGATGTAGAAGGACTTCCTTATAAGGAGACTCCCTTCACTAATTCATATCATCCAAAACTATTCTTCAAACTACAAACTAATCAATTAATGAAAACTCATTTATTAAATGCTTTCTATGTGCCAGGTGCTGTGCTGAGCAGTAAGGAAACAAAAGTAAGTGTCTGGTGCATAATAACCACTTGATGAAAGCAAGTTGACTATGAATTTACTGAAATGGCTTCTGTCCTTAATAGGGGAGAGATTCAGATCTATATATCTACATCCATTTGTCTTTTCACATATATATTCATATATATTATATATAATCAAAGAATATACACAAAAATAAATGTTTGTTTTGGGACAGTCAGCATTGGTGGGCATGACTGGATATAAGGACAGAGGGAGCACTGAATAAGGATTCATTTAAAAGGTAGCACTCAAATTGAGTGTTATATGAAAACAGAAATTCCAAGAGACAAAGGTAACTGGGTACTTTCCATACATAACTGACTGGCAGGTCAAAGACCCCAAACTGGACTTTCTGTATAAAGGGTTCATGTCCTGAAGAGCTTTGAATGCCAACAAAGAGGAGCATATATTTGATTTAAGAGGTGATCGGGATCAACTAGATGTTATTAAGTAAGGGGTGACATGATCAGATACACCCTTTATGAAAATCATTTTGTAGGCTATTTGGAAGATCGATTAGAATGGGGAAATCCTTGAGGAAGAGAGACCAAATAAGTGACTATAAGTTCTAAAAAGATAGCTTGAGTGGTGTCAAAGCAGTTGGGGATCTACCAGGGATCCTCAGGGACCTTTTAGTAGAATTTGATGGAGATTAGGAGTCTGAGTACTTCAAGTCTAATGAATTAAACCAAGTAAAGTGAATTAATTATGTGACAAATATTCTAGTGGATTTAAATTAATTTCCATAAAATACACATAGATCTATGTATATTTATGTAAAGTTCATCTTTATAAATGAATATTATTTAATCTTCTAAAAATCATTATTTCATTGTAAAACATGTACCTTGAAAACAGATTCCATTCAGTACTAGTAATAGCAGCAGGAGCAGCAGCAGTGACAACAGTAAATAAATGTTGGGGATTCCTATCTTTCTCAGGCTTGAATTGCATGGGTTACTCATATATCCTTTCCCACTCATCTCAGCAGTGGAACCTGGACCTGTTCCATTTCCAACCTGAACCTGTTCACTCATCTTTAGGAAACCTGTTTGTCTCCCCACTCCCTGGAATTCAGCACAATAATGCCAAATGAGTGCAGATATTCAGACATATTGCTCATACCACTACATCTCAGGCATCTCCCAAGTTTTAGAGATCCTCCACCCTCAGCCTTGATCTTCAATTGTGAGCTCCTAGGGGGTAGAGATTGTCTTTTACCTCTTTTTATACCCTCAGTGCAATATGTGAATATGTATATACATATATATGGTGTAAAGAGATAACATTTAAATATATATTTTATGATTAATAATTTTATAATAATTTCTATAATTGTATATATTTATATATAATTTATAATATAACTTTAAATAATAAAATATTATAGATTTAAATTGATATTTTTATATTTATTATATTTATATGAAAAGGAAATTAAAATTATATTTAAATAATATTTAAGTATTATAATATTAAAATATTATATATTTAAATACTATTTCTTTAAACTTTCACAAAAACCCTATGAGGCAGATGCTACCATTATCTCCATTTTAAATTTGAGAAAACCGAGGCACATGGAGATTAAGTGATTTGCCCAGGATCACATAGCTAGTAAGTATCAAGGTCCAAATTTCAGCTCAGACTTGACTCCAAACCTACCACGTCATCAACCAAACCACCAACTGCCTTAATAAATAGGTAGGTACTTAAAAACTGTTTACTGACAGCTTCACCCTTCCTGATATAAGAGATTAAAGCACTATTTAGGCTTCTAAACCATGTCTAGTTAAAGAGTAGATCCATTGGTTCCCTAGTTTTCCTGTACATGCCAATAAGATTTAAGATGCTAGAGTTATCGCTGTAGTACTGATGATGACCCTGGCTCTCTTTCTATGATTTTGAATCATAAGCTTCTATTTAAGACTACCACAAGGTGAGGAACACAAGCTGATCTTTTTAAAGTGATTGCATGAAGTGGCGATTAGTGATCTTCTAATTAATTTTTTACTTTCCTCACTTTCACACACACTCTGCATCATCTAATTCAGGTAGGAGATCTGATTTTTTTTTTTTTGCAGGATTGTGATGTCTTAAGGACAGAATGCTTATACGTTTTTATTTCTATGAGTTTTTGGCAGTAGCATAACTAATCATGGCACTGAAAAAGAAATGATTTCAAATGCTTATGATGGCTCAGCTTTCCAGTTTAATAATTTTCAATTTTCCATGGAGCTCTTGTTTTGGACTTCTTGACTCCAAGATATTTTTAAAACTTGAGATGTCCCTGACAACTCGAGTTGGAAATAAACTCTTCCCCAGTGATTTCTAAAAGCATCTGATATGTACCTTTATTATGCAATTATAGGGTAGTCATGTCATTGAGCATTAACTTTGAGCAAATTCAATTAAGTACCCTTCACCAAAAACAAACAACAAAAATAAATATGCATATTACTTTACAGAGTTATATATACACAAAACCAAAGAACGGAGTGAATCTTCCATGCACATTTCCCCCACCCTCTCAAAGACCAATCACAGCTGGTAAATCTATTTAAAAAGTGCAGCTCAGGAACATGATCATTACCTGTTCCCAATCAGGGAGAGGCTGCAGCTTCCCAAAGCTCCTAAGATAGTTTCCTCTCCCTCTCCCCTTCCCACTGGACCCTCTCAACCACCAATATGTCCATTGATTCAAAGAGGAAGAGGGAGGCAGAAAGTTAAGGTCAGAGCATTGAAGGAGGGAGAAGTTTAGCAGGTGTGTAAACTGATTAATAAGCTTTGCAGGCTGGCAATCTAACTACTTATCAAGGCTTGGACAATACACTTCTTAATCCATTTTGGTTGGTTGGTTTTTTTTTTTTCCTGTATGGCGATTAAGCCAAATTTGTGCAAATAAGTTATGCTTATTGTTCAATAGGCAATGCAGTGTTCTGAATGGAATGATTGTAAATTCATCCATGCATAGAAGCATTTAGATGACCTCATTGTCCAAGTGGAATCCCTCTTCAGCTTGGACTGTATTATAATCTCCTCTCAGGATTATAATCTCAGGTAAGGTGTTATACCTTACCTGATGTTTATCATCAAAAGATAAATGCACAATGGAGCAAGCTTATCTACTTTTGGTATGTCTTTAAAGGAAACTTGAATGCTTTTGAAGTAGGAATGAAAGGCACTTTGCTGTAAGAGATCCTTTAATTTTGTTCTACCAGTGATTGGGGAACCCTCTACTTTGGGAATTAATACATTTCACTTTTTAGAGAATTCTAATTATTAGGAAATTTTTCTCCTATTAAATTTGTCTGTCACTCTAAGATTTCCACACTTGCACCTATTTCTGCCTACTTGAGGCAAGTAGAAAAAACATTGTCCCTCTTCTACAGAATAGCCCTTCAGATACTTATAGCAGCCTTCCCCTAACCCACAATTTTTCAATAACTATACATCATTTCATAATCTCTCACGACTATTACCATAATCTTCAAACCTTCTCTGGAGGAGTTCAAGTTTGTTCTATGGTGTCCTGAACTCAACACAATATGCAAGAAAGGGTATGGCTAAGGCAGAGTCCATCAGGGATATATCCTTCTTGGTTCTCGCTATAATACCTTTATCTATCAGTTAATAATTTGGACTAAGATAGCTCTGCACTGTAGTTTTAGTCATCTATAAACTTTCTTTCCTCATAGGAGCTATTATTTAATTATGTATATAATTAAATATAATTATATATAATATATCAATTATGACTACTAAAAATAATTTGAGTATATATTAATTATATATACTAGACTGTATTTGTGCCATTGGTTTAAATAAAAAACCTCAAATGAAAGACTTTATATTTAAATTATTATTAATAATAATAAATATTTATATAGTGCTTACTATGTACCAGGTACTTTATAATTATTAAGGTGCCAAGTCCTTTATAATCATTAGCTTATTTGATCCTCACAACCCTGAGAAGTAGGTGATATTATTATCTACATTTTCAAGTAAGGAAACTGAGCAAAAAGAAGTCAATTGATTTGACTAGACACATAGGTTTCTGAGGCCATATTTGAACTCAGGTCCTCCTGACTCTAGGCATGATTCTCTACTAACTGTATCATCTGGTTATTATATTTCAACTTATTAGACTGACCTGTCAAATCTTTTTATATCTTGATTTTGCCATCCCGTATGTTAGCTAACTTTCCCAGCTTTCTTTTATCTACAAATTCAATAAGTATGCCATCAATGTCAGCTTCCAAGTCATTAAGAAAAATGTTGAACAGGGGGGTTTAAGGACAAAGCTGCCTGGGGGGAGAGATTTTGTTGTCCAGTGATTTAATATAGTAAAACCCTCAGGGGCTACTGAACCTGCCCAAATGAACTTCCCTTCTCAACTTCCCATTTCTGCCAATGCCAATCATTTTTCTCTCTCTCTTTGTCCCTCTGGCTAATCTGTCATCCCATCTTGCCACTGCTTTCTTCAAAAAGCCTCTTTTTGTTATCCCTCTTTCTCTATTACACACTAAGGCTATCCTGTTCCCAGGACCACGTCACACTACTCCTGAATTATAGCAATTGCCACCTAGCTCCTTTCTTGATTCACAGACCCTAGTTTTTTCAATCCATCTCATATAAGGCTACCCACAAAGACATCTTAAGCATGACTTTCATCTTTCTACTTTGCTGCTCAGGAAGATGCTACATCAAATCTACATACTTCTGTCCAACTTCCAAGGTCTTCTATCATCCGACCCTCTATCCAAATTTACTTCTCACTACTCTCCACTGTCCTCTGTCTTTTCAGGTTAGGCTACTTTCTTTATTATCTCTGGCATAAGTCATGCTCATTTCTGCCGATAGACCTTGAATTATGCTTCTTCTTTTTTCTGGAATATCCTTTTTGGTATCAAATTGCAACATTTTTTAAAGCTCAGCTAAAGTACCACATCTTACACAAAATCTTATCTACCTTAAAAAAATCCATAAAGGCTTCTCTCTGATTGTTTCTTTTTCCTCTCCTAGGCAGAAAGGAATAAGAGAGGGAATACTAGAGTCAGAAACTTCTGGATTTAAATCCTACCTCATAAAATGTACTAGCTATATGATCATGTGAAAATTAACTCTTTGTGCTGCATTTCCTCGTGGTTTTGTTCAGTAAGTTGTAAGGCCCCTTCTAGCTCTAAATCTAAAATCCTGTTCATTAATCATTTTTAATGTTAATGGTATCTCCCCAACTTGACTATAAGTGACGTAAAGAAGAAACATCTCATGCTCCTTTTGTATTTTTCACGTTTTATCACAATGCTGGGCACATGATAAGTTCCCAAATATATGTGGGTTAGTATTTAGGGATTATTGGGAAATGAACTATCAATTCTAATGAATAATTTCAAATTATAATCATTGGAATAAATGTATTAATTACTAATAGTATCAAAATTTTGGGAAAGGAGAAAAGTGGAAGATCATCACGCTTTACCAATTGTTCAAATCCAAACTGTAGTGCTTAAAAAAAACCTGGAGATATAACAAGGTTAGGTGATTTGGGGCATCTCCCGAGGCACCCACATTTCTGTGTATGTGTGTGTACTGCCTGTGTGTGAGCTTCCTCCCTGGTTGAAAAAGTTTGCTTCCTGCCAGATACATTCTACAGACAGCAATCTTCATGCCTCCTGCTCTTTGCTCCTTAGATCTGGGTTGGGAGGGTGGTAGACAATCTTAGAAAGGGATAAGGAGGAAGAATTCTGGTGAAAAAGGTTGGTACAAGAAGGGAAGGATTATGAGCCTCCCCATTAGGGGAGAAGGCAGATAGAGAAAGAGCTAAGGAACTGGGTTGCTGGGAGTGGAAGTGGGAGGGGAGAGAAAGTAATTTTTTTTTTCCATATACTCTTTTCCCAGCCTCTAACTCCTACTGCTGAATTTACCGCAAGTTCTACATTTCTAATTAATTGCTTATAGTTCAAGAGATTAAGATTTTAAAATTTAGGTCCATTTATAGATGACTTAACAATTGAATAGTCAAATCAAGTGTGGTATGGTGAACATAACCATTATTGAGTCATCTGTCCAATCACGAGACTCAATAAGGAATTCTCAAGAAATCAGGTCAGAAATTTATAAAAGGAGCACAGAACTAGTGACTTTTTTTGGTAGCTGAGATGATTAAAACTGTCAAGTGGATTGATCCTAAAAATGCTCATTTCTTCCCAGCAAAAAGATTCCTACAGTCTTGTTAGACAGCCATCAAGAACTTAATCTTGAGCAAGACCATTTTAGCAGAAAAATCCCCATTTGAGTTAAGATTGGAATTTAAAACACTCCAGAAATATTTGAAAGATTTTGTTGTTGTTATTGTTTTTTTAAGCTTTAAAAATGCCCAACTCTTATTTTTTCACTGACTCAATAAAATAGTTTTAGGTCAAAGATATCTCTCTCCTAAGCATAGCTTTAGTATTTTTCTTAAGACCCTAGAGGATAAAAAGCATAAGAAAAAAAGTCTAGCCTTTTTAAAGGAATGCTATTAGGAAATTATGTGTGCATTGGATATGGCTTTGGGTCTTATATTAAATCTTTGAGAACTGACCAATTAGGGTTGCAAAAATTGAAATCAAAGCTTTAGCTTGAATTACAATTGTCCATTATTGGGAATGTTGCATTATTTGGATTCCCACTGTGAGTATTGATCTTTGTTTCTCTCCATCTCTATCTATCTCTATTTCTGCCCTCCCTTCCTCTCTTTTTTCTTCTTAATACACTCATCTAATAGTGAATAGGGAGTGAATAAGTTATAACTACTTTGATATTGTATCTATTTCAAATTCTAAAGAGAGCAGTAAAGTGTAAAGCAGAAACTATTGCAAAATATGACTCAAGCACTAGACTCAGGATGACCCATTTTCAAATTCTAGCTTGCTAGTTCTGTGACCCTCATTAAGTCACTTAATGTCTGTCTCAGTTTCCTCATATATAAAATGGGGATAATAACATCTCTCTCACATGGTGATTTCAAGGATAAAATGAGATAAGGAAAGGAAAGCACTTTGCATATCATAAAGGACTCTATAACCATTATCTGTTATTACAATTCTATTAACTCTTGAAGTATCAGTGTTTAAATATCAATTAAGTATCTGTTCTCTAAATGTTATTGCTACTCCCTAGGAATCTTCCTATTTGGTTTCTGCCCTCTATAAAATGAAAAGTTGCATTCAATGCTCTTCTGACTCTAAATAAGGTCCTGTCTAGATCTGAATCTATATTCTTCTATGTACTATATACTAGATAGTATTACTGGTTAAACACTGAATTGTTCTCTACTTTTTATATGCTAATATTATCTCCCCAACTGGCATATAAAAGGCTTAAAAAAGAGTTATTTCTTAACTTCCCTTTGTTTTTCATTTTCTATGGCAAAAGTCTATTTTGCCACAAGGCTGACCCAAGTCTCTGAATGATACAATGTCCTTTCTTCCCCTTTTTGTCCTTGTCAGATGTCATCTCTTTTGCTCTTTCTCCTCATGTAGTGCAAGATGGTATTATTTATAGATAAAGTTATGACTTGTGTTGTACTTGCCACCACATTCAGATAATATATCACAAGGCTATTCTGTAACAGCTTGCCACTGGGTCAGTCGCCATTTTCAGTAATCGATTTATGTTACTTGAGTGTGTTTGTGGCAGCAAGATTGACAGCATCAGGCTGGTGCCTTTTAAGCAGACTAAAACACCCCCAATCTCTAGGTGCTATTTAAAGTGTGTGTTTGTCCTCTGGATAAATTTTGCAAGGCTGGAAGTGAATGGAAAGAAAGCAAGGATCAACTTATTAGTTGGTGAATAGGTTATAAAGTCTACTTTTTATTAAGATGAAATTTCTGGAAGCTTGTGCGCTTGTCTCTAAATGACATCGCCGAGGAGGGATTATATAGCACTATAGTACAAGTACATAAAATACATTGATTTTATTTTCCTGCATCACTTACTAGTTGCTGCAAAGATTTTACATATCCTCTCAGAGAAGAGGCAGCTTGATAAATAAAATGTCAAAGCTTTGATGTTGATATTTTTAAACGTTTTCATTTTTGTCTTTGAATTTGAAACACAATACTGAAAAATTACTGGTGCTAAATATGTTTGTTGAAGTGAATCTAATTGAATTCTTCAGTATTAACTAGCATAGGGGAACAATAGTATCTGTTTCATTATTTTCTGGGCTGTTACCATCCTAAAACAAAATCCTCCACTCTAGCCTTTTTTGGTTTCAGTTATGTAGAAAATATTTTACCTGAGCATTCTTCTGTATTTAGATCATTTAAAAAAGTAAGCTTGTGGTATAAGCTTACTTTACTTTTTTAAATGGTATATAAATATATATATATATATATATACACACCCTATCTCTTCTCCATCTCTACCTTCCATTTTTCCTACTTAGTGTCTCCAAATTAAAATATTTAATTTATCTTAACTTTTTTTTTTGTATATTGGCTCAATTTGGTTGGATTGGGTAGAGAGGTTTGTCTCTGTGTTTTGGGAATATGTGGCACAAGATGTTTTTCTCAGTTCCTTAGTTTGAGGGGATCTCTTTTTCTCCTTTGAAACTCCATTAGCAATGTGTCACTCTTTCTGGATTCTTATGATAATCTTTCTTGTATTATTAAATGTACAAACCTTAAAAGAATCTGTGATCTACCTAATTCTAAAGTTTCCTCTAATGATTTATTTTTAACCCTTTCATTCTTCTCCAACTTGAGTAACTCATTCATTTTCTCTCAGGAGTTCCCCACAGGAGATGAATCCAACATGCTGGAGGTCTTTCTTATTTTCACCCATTGTTGGTTTTGAGTTATGATTGAATTTTATTTTTAATATATAACATAATATATGACATAGCACTAATATAGATGATTTCTTATAAATATGTAAGAAATTATTTAAAATATGCTTATAAGGAAAACAAATTCTCACATTAGCTATGTCCAAAAATATATGACATTTTTGTCCCCCTTCCCTCACACCACTCTACACTCCCCCAAAGGCTGGTAACATTATATAACATATATATGTAATATATATATAATCATATAATACACATTTCCATTTTTGTCATATGAAAGAAGACACATATTTCTTATACCAGAGAAAAATTCATGGAGGAAATGAAATAAAGAATGACATGTTTTAAACTTCATTCAAATTCTGTTCCTTCTATAGTGGTGGATAAGCTTTTATATCATGATTCCCTTGAAGTTCTCCTGGATCCTTGCCCTGTTGAAAAATAGTAGTCATTCAGAATCGATCATCATACATATTTGTTGCCACTGTGTAGAACATTCTCTTGGTTTTGCTCATTTCATTTTTGCATGACTTCATATAAGGCTTTCCAGGGCTTTGTGTGTGTATGTGTGACTAACTTGTTTGTCATTTTTTTAATGGCACAACAGTATTCTATTACAATCAAATACCGAAACTTGTTTAGTCATTCTTCAATTGATGGACATCCCATCAGTTTCTAGTTCTTTACCACCACCCAAAGAGATGCTGTAAATATTTTAGAATATATAGTTTCTTTTCCTTTTTCCTTGACAAACTTAGGAAATAAATTTAATTGTGGTTTTATTGGTTCAAAAATTGCATACATTTTTTTTACTCTTTGAATAAATTCCAGATTGTTCTCCAAAATTGTTTGATTGGTTCACAGTTCTACCAACCATGTAGTACCATTTTCTACATTCCTTCCAACATTTATCATTTGGGTCAAACTGATAGTTAAGACAATATCTCAGAGTTGTTTTGATTTGCATTCCTCTAAACAATAACAAACTCATCCAATATTGTGAAGATAACAGTAGAATACTGTTTATTTTTTTTTACTTACTTTACTCTAATCCTCATTTTCCCCCCCAGGGGACCAGTCTATCTTCTTTTCCTATCATATAATTGCTTGAGGAAATCCCTCACTCCTATTTTGCTTTGTAATTCATTGCTGATGTTTTTTTTTATTTTGCTTGCACTTACTATGAACATCTCTATTGCCCTCTGTGCAATATTTATTCATTTTTTTATTCTTTCAAGATATTAGAGCTTTTGTTCTTTTGCCATTTTCCAATGTTTGAAAAATGTTGATTTTATGGGAAGTTTGTCATCCATGAAAGAATTTTGCAGTTGCCCCAAAGTAATACTAATTGCTGTCATTTTCCTCTCAGCTTATTCCCTATCTATATGACCCATTGCAAATATGGTCTGTTAGACAATCTCCTATGAGTATCTGTACAAATGCACGTTGAAGTATAGGCACATTTTTTTCTATCCATTTAGTCAGCTTTGTATGGATGGATAGGGCTAGTCTTTTTGAGCAATTACAAAGCTTTTCAAAGAGGCCTTTCATCTTCTGATGCCTTATGCAATCAGTACAATATCATCTACAAACAAGAACAATCAGAAGGATCTCAGAATCCATAAGAAATTTCTCTTTGATCTGGGATTTCCAGATCTCCTTCTTCATCTCTTCTTTCACTGTGTTGAATGCCTTGATGAGCATATATTTCCTTATTTGATTAATTTCTTTATGTTTATTATGAAAGGGTCATCAAGGAAGCTTATTTTTATGTCTTCCAAGGAATCTTGGATGATTTTGGTCTAAGGATGGAAGACAACCTGCTGAAATTGTTTACAAGGTAACATTTTGTTCTACCTGAAAAAATGCTTTTTGCTTAATTAAAAACAACAATAGAAATATTACTTATATTTCATCTTTCTTTTAATTATAAAATTACAAAAATTTGGTCCATCCTGGAATGTTACTTATGGAAACAAACTTTTTTTCTTATAATTTGCTCATCAAAGGCATCCTTAGTTTTTGCATGAGTCGTCACTCTCACAAGATATTATGTAAATGGGAGAATATACATATAGTTCAGTGGTTATTGATGCTCTTTTAGCTAACTTTTTTTTGGAATTAGGTAGATCTAAGATTCCTCTTTTTATAACTGATCCAATCTGAATGCTTTTCCCATCTTTGTTCTCTTTAATAATAATCTACCTCATTTTTGGCACATCTGAGACTATTAAGATTTAAGTGTAATACCCTGAAAAGTTTGTCCAAATGATATTTGCAATTTTTTGTTACTTTTCTTTTTTTCATATAGTCCTTCTATCCTCATCCCTCAATGTCCTTAGTATGGCTTTGCTTCATTCGATACTTTAGAAAGCATTTAAAAATTAGTTTTATCCTTCTTTCTTTCTGGTATATTAGATGACACTGCTTATAATCATCCATCATCCTTCTTAATAAGATTTTATAAACAAATTTATAAATTTTCTCTCAGTGCTACTTTTGGCAAGTATCTCTATCCATTTGGCAAGTAAGGTGTATATTTGCTTACTATGGCCCTTTCTCGGCTTTTCTATTCTCTTTGCTGTAGAAATTAATTTATGATGGTTACTGTTGAGAAGTGGGTGAGAAGTCACTATTTGACAAAAATTCTTGCCAGAATTGGACAGCAATCTGGCAGAAATTAGATATAGACCCAAACTCCATATAATATACCCAGATAAGTTCCAAATGTATACATGGTTTTTATAGGTAACATCATAAACACATTAGAGAAACAAGGAAGAAGCTCCCTTTTACATGTGTAGGTAGGGCAAGAAGGGAAGTGTTCATGCCCAAACAAGGGACATAAAGCACCACAGAAGATAAAATGGACAATTTTGATCATATAAACTTTAATTTTTTGTAGAAACAAGCATGCTATAATTAAAATTATAAGGGAAACAAATAATCTTCCATTCCTTCTTCTTGAACCACATTTTTCCATATATTTCACTCTATCCTCATCTATTTCCCACTTTTATCTTGAGGTCATTAAGTATTAGTCTATGTTGCTATAGAATCTTATTAAGGACCTTTTAAAGGCCTTGATATTTTCTAAGATTTTCTCTTCCCCTCCAACCACAGAAACCCAGGATGATAATAAGATGAAGTGATTTTCATGATGAATTTTTTGTAGATATTTATCTTTATAACTTTAATTTGGTGATGACCAAATAACTGATGAAATAATGTTTCTCATTGTTGTTGGACATATATTAAAACCCAGTCTCTTCAAAGAGTACCTTTGGAGGCATCCATTTAGCTGCAATTTCCTTTTTCTTGTTTCCTTTATAACAAGAATGTCAAGATTGATATAACTCAGGTCCTCAGTAGGATCAACAATTTCATATTTAGAATATAAATCATCAGACTTTTTGTTGATAATTTAAGAACTGTGTGATTCTTAGTACTATCTTATATCAGTTTTACTAGTGTGCCTTCAGTAATAGAAGATGATGCATAGAACTAAATGCTATGTAATTTTTTCCATAGATTGCTATGGCAAAAAAAGAAAATCATCACCAGGTGGTCTACCTACTAGCTATGCATCTCTGAAATTATCTAGACTGGTACTTGAAAAACAGATGTAGTCTGTTGCTGGTGCCATATTGAAGCCTTTCAAGCATGGTAGAAATTGCAACAGTTCATACTCTACTGGCTCTGCACTCAGTAACTGACTGTCATTTGAATACCATGATGAGCCATCAGAAGGGGACTTTGTGGTATTCTTATAAATATATGAGTATAATAATTGCATAACACTTGTATAATTGATTCTCATGGTGTTAAAGACCCTTGTGATAGGAGTTTGAGGAAATTGTCCTAAATTCAACTCTAAACAGAGAAGTATAAATGTTGGATCTGACATCTCAGGATTATGAAGCAGATTTATTTCACTTGTAAGGATAGAGCTGTGAAACCCAGTTCAAGTGTATATAGTCATACAACTAGTAAATAACAATCGTTTCTTTTGTCCCCATAAAGATATGCTCAGAAAGGTTGATTTTTCAGCTAGGTGCCTAAAATATGTGAGACTTGGTGATATGAATAAAGGCACAAGACAGTCCTTGCCCACAAGGATTATACAAAGGAGGAAAAAAAATAAGCAAATAAGCATGTTCAGAATATTACATACAAGATAAATAGGAAGTAATTAAAAGAAGGAAGGCATTAAAATTAAGATGGGTTGGGAAAGAATTCCTATAAATGCAAATTTTATTTGGAACTTAAAGGAAGCCAGAAAAGCCAGGAAGTAGAGATTTGGAGGTAGAGGACAGCCGGAGATAATTTCCAGAGTAGAGATATGGAGCATCTTCTTTGTGAAAGTGCAAGGAGACCAATGTCAATAGATTGAGAAGTCCATGTTAAAAAGTAAAATGTAAAAAACACTGAAAAGGTAGGAGGAAGATAGATTGTGATGGGCTTTGAACACCAGATGACGTTAGGATTGCATAATCCTAAATATGATAGGGAGCTAATGGAGGTTATTGAGTAGGGAGAGGACATGGTCCAACTTGCTCCTTAGGAAAATCACTAGTGGCTAAATGGAGGATGCATTGAGGTGGGAAGAAACTTTAGGCAGGCAGATCCACTAGCAGGCTATGACAAATGTGCAAGAATGAGATGATGAGGATTAAAACTAAAGTAATGGCGAAGAGGGAGGAAAGAAAGGGAATGTATTCAAGAAATATTGCAAAAGTGAAAAGAACAGTTTTTGACATGAGGTGGGATATGTGTGAGTCAGAGATAGTGAGGAATCACTGATGATACATAAGTCACTAGCCTAAGAGATGATGTTGCCTTCTACAGTAATGGGAAAGCTAGTAGTAGGAGAGGGCTTAGGAAGAAAGATAATGATTTCTGTTTTGGATGTGTTGACTTTAAGATGTCATTGGACATCTAGTTTTACATGTCTGATATTCAGTTGGAGATGTGAGATTGGAGTTTACCATAGAGATTGGGCAAGAGACTTAGATTTAGAAAATCATAAGCATAGAGGTGATAATAAAATCCATTGGAGCCAATGAGATCAACAAATGAAGTAGTATAGAGGGAGAAAAGGAAAAGGCCTAGGGCAAAAGCCTATGAGAAAACTAAGGTTAAATCTGGATGGTTTTGTTGTTTAGTCATGTATAAGTCTTCATAACCCTACGAACCCCTCTCCATGTTTTTTTTTTTGGGGGGGGGGAAGGGAAATACTGGAGCGGTTTGTTATTTCCTTTTCCAGTGAATTAAGGCAAAGGGATTAAATGACTTGCCTAGGATCACAGTGTCTGAGGCTGGATTTGAACTTAGGTTTTCCTGATTCCAGGCCTCACACTCTATCAGCTGAGCCATCTAGCTGATCTAAGATCTGAATAAAGATTCAGCAAAAGAGACTGAGACTGGACAGTCAAATAGGAGGAATACCAGAAAAGAGCATTGTCCCAAAAACCTAGAGAGAAGAGAGTATCAAGGAGAAAGGGGTGATCAATAGTATAAAAGGGTAGAGAAGTCAAGAATGATTAAAAAGAAAAGCTCATCAAATTTGGCAACTTAGGGATCATTGGTAATTGGAGAGAGCAGTTCCCATGGAAAGATCAGCTTGGGACCCAGACTGTAAGAGTTAAAGAACAGAATGATAAAAGAGAAAGTGGAGGTCCTTCCAATAGATGAACTTTTTTGAGGAATTTAGCCACAAAGGTCAGAAGAAATATACATCAGTGGCTAGTGCAGATGGTAAGATCATATGTAGGTTTTTGAGGATGGGAGAGTCACGGTCATGTTTGTAAACAAAAGGGAATGGGCCAGTAGACAAGGAGAGAATGGAAATGCATGATAAAACGGGGATGGCATGGTGGAGAGTCCATTGGAGTAGAAGGAAAGAATGAGATCACTTGTATAGGTAGAAGGTTTAGCTAGGATAAAGAGTAAGGCCACTTTACCATGTGAGGCAGTGGTAAAGGAGGCAATAATAACAGAAGTTGTATGAGTGATATTTAATGAAGAAGAGAGGTGAAAAGAGAACTAACTCATGGAGAATTGACTCAATTTTTCGTGGAAAATATGAGGCAATATTCTCAGCTAAGGGGTGGGGGGTCAGGAGACAGGGGATGTTTGAGGAGACATGAATGGATTTTGAAACAGTATTGTAAAGAGTAGGATACCAAGTTCGGAAGAGAGGTTGATGAGGATTGCCTAGCAATGACGAGGCCTCAGTCGAAGTGGTTTAACATAAATTTGTAGTCAACTTAATCAGATTAGTTGTATGATATTCTCCATCTTCCTTCAACAGCACACATATAAGAGTGAAAGTGGTGGAACAAAGTGATCCAAGGCAAAGGCTTGGCAGGACACAGTATGTGATATAATAGGAAGGCTAAAAACTCAAACAAAAACCCATCAGTATACAGTTAAGTTGATTCACCAAGGAGTCAAGATAGGGGAAGAGATTGGGAGATGGCATAAGAGAGATGTAAGATTTCAAGTTATTGGTGGTCACAGTGTTGACAAAGATTAGAGTTTAAGGGAAAACAGAAAGTCAGATGGAAAAACAATAGATTAAAGGCAGATAATGAAGTTTTAGTTCTTGAGCATGGAGGGAGTGCATTTGTGAGTGCTGGCAAGTTTGAGGGTGTGAGAACATCTTTGCTTGTGGCTGGGGTAAGATGGAGGAGGAGGTCATGGGAAGGAAGTAGCTTGAAGAACTAAGTGGGGAGGGTCTTTGAAGGTGGTCTTGTATGCATACTGAGGTCCATGAGTATGAGGGCAGTAGTTGGAGAAAAGAAAAAAAATTGTGAGTCAGATATTGAATTCACTGAAGAAGGAAGGACAATAAGTTCCTATTAATATGGATAGCATCCACTTCAAAGGAAGAGACTTTACTTAGTGATTGAAGAAAAGGGGAAAATTTGAAAGTGGCAATGGAGAGTAAGGAATATTTCCACTTACCTGCTTTGACCTGTGAACCAAAGGCAATGATGCACCTTTATAGGAGCAGCCAGTACTTGAAAGGCTGGATAGGGAATCTGTGTCATCAGGAAGAGTTCCAGGTTTCAGTGATAGCTAGAAGATGGAAAGAGTGAGAAAGAAAAAAGATTTATGACGAAAGGAAAGTTGTTGCCTATAAAATGGGCATTCCAGAGAGCATTGTGGAAGGGATGAGTGACATTTGGTAGGAACTTTGGGGTGGGAAGGTTGTGGATGTTGAGAATAAGCAATTCAGTTATGGGGGGGGGTGTGCCACTGGACCCAGGCTTCCAACGCTGAAAGAGTGGGACTGTTTTTGTGCATCCACTCTTCCACCTAAATATTTTTCATGCACAAGTGTCTTTGTGCAAAATGCACAAAGACAATCGTCATTCTCAGTTACTGAGAGACTACTACCAATATGGGGGGATGTGGTTGATACCCTACAGGGGTTCAGGATCACTAAGATATGCAGGGTGTGACCAGGTTTGAGAACTATTATCATTGAGTGGAAAATACCACTGTTCTCTGAGCATCCTGGAAATCTGGCTGTAGATAAGGACAGCATGAAATGAATGAATATTGTCAGATGGTCAGAAGATAAGTATTATTTAACTATCCCTCTTCCCTCCAAATGCTAATTATGAATCAGGCAGGAGATAGCTCAGTAGAATGAAGAAATCTTAGCTGTATAGTGGGAGAGGGAAGCCACTTAACCTGTAGTTGTCTCAGTTTCCTTATCTGTAAAATGAACATATTAATATCTAGCTTCCCAGTGATATTATGAAGATCAGGTGTGAATATGCAAATTGCTTTCACACCTTAAGTTGCTAGATGAATGCTAGCTAGCTAGCTAGCTAGTTGTTATTTTGCAGGCTGAGTGGAGTGAGGGACTTGCCTGGTCTGAGGATCCATCCATCCTCCAGTGCTGGAAGCTTTTATATGCCTGTAGAGCTGCCAGGTGCAACATTAGCAGTGCAAAGCCTTTTGTTATACCTGAATCAAAGATACCTTTGTGCTCTAGATTACTGTATCACAGAACCTATTGAACAACAGTATTCTCTAGTTCCCAGCAAGCTTAAATTTCTAGTTGCATCATATCCCAGGGCCTTCCCCTTTTGAAATTCTAATAGTACCTTAGGATCTGATTTTTAAAACCCTGGTAATAATGTAGCAAACCTGGACAGAACCTACAGCAATTCTGATATATTTTATAAAGTATATTTTTTATTTGATGTTTTTAGAGTAAATCTACTTATCTTGCTCAGGCTCGAATTATGTCAGCCACTTATAGGTCTGATCCCATTGTTAATTGGCACAGAAGTTTCAAGCTGATCTATTTCCAACCTGAACTAATAGACAACCTAGTGGCTACACTCACCCACTCCCAGGTCTTCAGCATATTGGTGACACACTTAGGATGATGCCCAATGGGCTTAGCTCAACTGCAGCTCAATTGTTTCACTAACCTCAGCCTTCCCAATAGCAGATACTGAAGGCATTCACCACCATTCCTGGCCTCTGATATTAATTTGGGAACCTTTTAATTCACATTTTATGTTTCATAGTCCTTTCATCCCCTAAAATCCAGTAAAAAATTCTATCATATTGTCATGGTCTCCCTGCTTGTAAGCTGTTCTTGACCCCATGGACCATAGCAAACCAGTATTGTCCATGAAGGTTTTCTTTTTTTTAAAGATCTATGTTTCATTTTTTAATTTAGAAAATATTTATTTTTATTTTATTATTATTTTAAAATATTTTCCATAGTTACATGATTCATGCTTTCCTCCACACCTTATCCCTTCTCACTCTCTGAGCAGACAAGAAATTCTACTGAGTTATACATGTATTGTTGTTCAAAACTTTTTTCCATATTATACATATTTGCAGTAGAGTGATCTTTTAACACCAAAACCTCAATCATATCCCCATTAAACCACGTGATTGACCATATGTTTTTCTTCTGTGTTTCTGCTCTCACAGTTTTTTCTCTAGATGTGGGTAGCATTTTGTCTCATAAGTTCTGCTGGATTGTCCTGAATCATTGCAATGCTGATGGAAGAAAGTCTATTACATTCAGTTGTGCCATAATGTATCTGTCTCTGTGTACAATGTTCTCTTGGTTCTGTTTGTTTCTTTCTGCATCAGTTCATGGAGGTCTTTCCAGTTCACATGGAATTCCTCCAGTTCATCATTCCTTTCAGCAGAATAGTGTTCCATCACCAATCAGATACCACAATTTGTTCACCCATTTCCCAATTTTTATTATGTTAACTCATCCTACCCATGAGCAATTAATGTTTTCCCCATTGTTTAGATCCAGTTTTAATTGTGTGAAATGTATTTTGTAGTTGTGTTCATATAATTCCTGTGTTTGTCTTAGCAGACAAATTTCTAATTATTTTATATTGTCTAGAGTGATTTTAAATGGAGTTTCTCTTTCTAACTGCTACTGCTGAGTTTTGTTGGAAATATATAGAAATATTGATGTTTTATATGGGTTTATTTTGTATACTGTAACTTTGCTAAAGTTGTTAATTATTTCCACTAGTCTTTTAGTTGATTTTCTAGGATTCTTTAAGTAGACCATCATATCATTTGCAAAGAGTGATAATTTAGTTTTCCTCATTACCTACTTTAATGCCATCAATTTCTTTTTCTACTCTAATTGTTACTGATGATATTTCTAGTACAACATTAAATAATAGAGGTGATAATGGGCATCTTTGCTTCACTACTGATCTTACTGGGAAGGCTTCTAATTTGTCTCCATTACAGATAATAATACTTGCTGATTGTTTTAAATATATACTGTTTATTATTTTGAGGAAAGGCCCTTCTATTCCTATACTTTCTGTTGTTTTCAATAGGAATGGGTGTTGTATTTTGTCAAAGGCTTTTTCTGCTTCTATTGAGACAATCATGATTTCTCAAGGTTTTCTTAACAACAGTTTTGGAGTGGCTTGTCATTTCCTTCTCCATTGTATAAACTATGTAGTCAATAATATTATAGAAGAAAGTTTCATTCAGTATATTGAAGGAAACCTTGGGAAACAAAAAATAAATAATGAGCAATTATTTTTGAACTTTTTACTTTAATCAGGTATCTATTATGTAAGACTTTGAGGGTCTACTGTTGGATTCTGTGCCCTTTCCTCCAACTCTTGCTTTGCCACTGATTGGTTTCTAGTGTGATTCTCTCTAAAATATTTTACTATACTCAGCCAGTTATTCCAGCTGCAATTTTCTCCTGTGCTAGCTGGCTATCCATTGGCTTTTTAAAATTGGATTTAAAATAAATCTTAAAGTCAATACACTTCCTTGGTTCCAAGGCAGAAGAGTGGTAATAGTTAAATAATGGGAATTAAGTGACTTTTCCATGGTCATATAGCCAGGAAGTATCTGAGTCAGATTTGAGCCCATGACTTCCCATATCTAGACCTGGTTCTTGATCTATCCATTAGGCATTATAATTTGCAGTGTGATGATTTTGGGGCCCAATCTCTATTAAAAAGTCTAGGGATGAGTGTAAATCTAGGGTTGAGTGTGGAGATGGGAATCTACCTCAAGAGCTCATTGGCTTTCCTTCCAATCCCTGCAGGCATGGCAAAAGAGGGGAGGGATGTTTGTGTGCATGTTTTGGGGGGATGGGCATGCATTCCAGCTCACCCTGCAGTGTGTCATATCTCTAGTCATGCACTGCCAAAGCAGGGATTCCCTCTTGCTGAGGTTAGGAGATTTTCTGCTGTTCTGCTAGGCTTTGCACATAAACAGACTTACCCCAGAGCAGGAGCTCATTCTCTGGCTTAGTTTCACAAGTGTTCTTGTTATAGCCTCCAGAATCAAGTCAGATGATCCAAAACCCTGATGCCCTTTCTGTCTTTGACACTGTAATGAGTGATTTTCAGAAGTTCAGTGCAGGCTATATAAAGCTCTGTATTAATCTTTCAAGAGCCACAGACAGATCTGGAGGGAGGGTATTCCAAGCCCAAGTGAGAAGACAAAAAGGCAAGAAGGCTAAAAGATGAGAAACAGCTGGTTTCCAGCTAGAATGTAAAATTTATGATTGTAGAGCAGCATGAAGAGTAGGTTGGAATCATATTTTGCAGGGACATAAATGTCAGCCTAGGGAGTTACATTTTATGCCAGAGGCAATAGGGAGCCACCAAGAATTCTTGGACAGAAGAGTGCCTTAGTGAAAACTAGTCTGGCCTGTGAAGGATGGCTTAAAGTGACTTGGGGATGGGGAAAAGCATGGCCCATGATAAAAAGACAAGTTAGGAAGCTATTTCAGTACTTTATTATTGAAGTTATACATTTTTTTATTTAGGTGATTTTGCAATATAACAAAAGGAAGAAATATTAGAAACTAGAAGGCAAAATTAGTAGGACTTGAAAGCTTATTGAATAGGGTAAAGGGGAAAGAAAAAAAGAGAAAAGTTGAAGATGAATTAGTTTTCTTGTACCTGGAAAGATGTTCCCACCAAGTATCATCAACGGATATAGGGCAGTTGGGAGAAGGGGAGAAGATGATGTTCAGTTTATGATACCAATGGGAAATTTGACTGATAATATCAACCAAGTGGGATAAATGAAGGTGGTGATTAGAATTGAATATTCTTGTTACATATAGATTTGGCTGACATCTTCATTGAGATGATATTTGAATGCACGAAAATGGATAAAATTATAGGCAAATACTGAGAAATAAATGTGATAAAGCACTTATACACACAAAAAGCAGTGGATTTGAAACTGGAAAACAGGTTTTAATTGTAATTTAATTTAATCTTTGCCATTTATTTATCCACATGACCTTGTTCAAAAGTTTTAGTTTCATAGGGTCCATTTTTTTGTTGGCAAAACCACACTGTTGAACTAGATATCTCTTGTCCTTCCTAGATTTAAATTCTGTTGTCCTGTCATGTTTTAGAAGACAATATATAAGAACCTTGGGGATACTGACACTTAAGCCAAAAAGTGGGGAAAGATGAGCAGCCAGAAAGGCATCAGAAAAATCAATTTGCAAAAAAAAGCCCCGCTTCTTTCTCTTTTGATAGCACAGCTTTGGGAGTCCTCTCATAAATGTCTAGTAGAAGTTCGAGGAGTAAGTCTCTTGCATGTGCTTTCTGTGGGCAGGCAGGGCTTGAGTCTGACATCTGCTGCATCAGAATAGAAGAGTGTCATGTAAGCCAATGTTTGAGAGTATTCAGAAGGAAAGAAGTGAAACTACTAGGGGAAGGTCAAAGTGGTGGAAGAATTAAGAAAGGTGACTTGACAAATGTGGAGATCAATAGAGAGACATTTTTTGATTAACTGCAGGAAGCAGATGATGTGGAGGTAGAGACAAAGATGTTTTATAGAATTTTTTCAATGAAGTGATATAGAAATACAGGATCATCAATCATTTAATGAACTAAGGCTTCTTAATGTGCCAAGAATGAGTATTTTATATAAATTATCCCTTTTTTAAATTTTACCACACATCTACAAGATAAAGATGATAGATTATTACTCGACCCATTTTAGAGAAGAGAGATTTACTAGCTGTAAAGAATAAGTGTCAGAGGTGGGATTTGAACATAGCCCCTTCTGACTCTTGAGCCAGCATTTTATTCTCCAAAGAGAATGTATATGTGTGTGTTGGTGGAGTGGGGAGAAGGGAGGAAAAGGCAGACAGAGATATAGAGAGAAAGAGAGATGGCAAAAGAGAGGAAGAGGTAGAGACTGAGAGACAAAGTCACAGGGAGAAACACAAAGTCAGAGAGAGACACATCTACAAAGCGAATAATAATTACTGATGAAGCAACATCCCAAAGGAGGTGAGAGTGGGTTAGATCAAGGGCATAATTAAAGAGTTTGGCCTTAGCTGGGCTACCTCATCTTGTGGAACTAGAGAGAACATTTGTTGAAGTGGAAAAAGGAGAAAAAATGGTTGAAGATTTAGGAAGCTTTTGATGTTTAGAGGAGAGGCAGAGAGAGAAAGAAGCACATGAAAAATGACCTCAATCTTGTCTATAAAATAGGTGGTGAGGTCATTCTGCCATGGTCAGGGAGGAGGGATAAGAAAGGAAGTAATGAGAAAAGAAAACAATCTTACCAGCTTTTCTCTAAGTCAATTATTCCCTTAATTTCTTTCTTCTCTCTCTTTTTTTTTACTTAAAATACTGGTGGTTTTTGTTTTTATAGCACAGAAATTATATATGTGTGTGTGAACACATGTGCCTATGTGTGTGTTTATATACTATTATATGATTCCTCCATCCAACCCTTCCTTGAAATAAAGTTCAGTCATATATATCAATTTCTTTTTTTTTTTAACCCTTACCTTCCGTCTTGGAGTCAATACAGTGTATTGGCTCCAAGGCAGAAGAGTGGTAAGGGCTAGGCAATGGGGGTCAAGTGACTTGCCCACGGTCACACAGCTAGGAAGTGGCTGAGGCCAGATTTGAACTTAGGACCTCCTGTCTCTAGATCTGGCTCTCAATCCACTGAGCTACCCAGCTGCCCCCTATATCAGTTTCTGATTCGTCTTATGCTTTGTGACCTGATCTGGGGTTTTCTTGGCTAAGATACTGGGTTAGTTTGCTATTTCCTGTTACAACTTATATAGGGCTACCTAATTTGCCTAGAGTCTCATGGCTAATAAGTATCTAAGGCTGGATTTGAACTCAATAAGATGAGTCTTCCTGACTCTAAGCCCAGCACTCTCTCCACTGCAACACTTAGCTGTTCCAATAATAATTGTATGCACCACTCTTTTCCCTCAGTCCCCCTAATTCTAGTAAGTGAATTATGTTTCATATTCCATTTTCTGGGATCGAGATTGGTCATTATAACTATTCAAGAGTTCTGTTTCTTTTTCATGTTTATTTAATTTATATTATTGTAGTCATTGTGTGTGTTCTCTTGACTCTTCTTACCTCACTCTGTATTAGTTCATTCAAGTCTTCCAATGATGTTCTGAATTATTAATATTTGCCATTTTGTACTGAATAGTAATATCCTATTACTCTCATATACCCCTATGTATTTCCTTAAGCATTTCATTAAAGCCTTTGATAGCAGGTAGTATAGAGTAGTAAAAAGAATTCGGATAGTATCAAAGGAACTAAATTCAAATCCCGGTTCTGCTGTTTATACCTACGTGGCTTTGATGGAATCACACAACTTCTTTGTATCTCAGTTCCTTTTTCTGCACAGTTTGAGCAAATGCATATTATAAGGTTATTCCTGTCACCCATGGGAGTCAGCAATCTCTGTAGTTATCATTTCTTAAGTTCATTTTAGAGAGGAGGAGACTGGGTGAAGTTACTTGTCCAGGACCACACAGCAAGTTGAGCTCAGGATAATACATTTTCTGACTCCAGGACCAGCATGCTATTCACTCTCCACCTACCTGCCTCTTTACAGATTATTTTTCTATAATTTCTGGCAACATCATTGTTGTGAATCTTTGAGGTCCCGGCTGTGTCTTCTCTCTTCTTTGCCACCCCAGACTAAGCACAGAATCGGCGCTTGGGGGTAAATACTAGATGTAGCGGTGGGATGGAAAGTCCTGTGTCTGCTCTTGGACTGCTAGGACTTGGGCTCTCTAGAGAACCACCTATCACGTAGACCTGCCCAAGGAAGTTTTATGTGGAGAAAGGGGTGAGCAGAGAGGGAAATAAAGAGACTCCTCTCTGTTTAATGGCAATAGTGCAACGAAGTGACTTCTGGCAGATCAAATGGACTATTTTGAGGATTCTTGCTCCCCCATCTCTGCTGTGCTTCCAGAGCTTCTGTAGAGTTGTTAGAACAGTGAACTGATGCCTTTTGACTTGCCAAACAGTAGGAGCTTTCTATTTAAATAGTTATCCCTTAGAAGAGCTATATTAGGGAGCTCAAAGGAAAGGATTTAAGGGCCCACACAGAGCAGAGAGGCAGCAGATCAGCTACCTGCCGTGCCCTTGTTCCTCCTAATGCTTCAGACTGCATATTTGTAAGCCAGCCTGTCTCCTGCTCACTGAGCTGTAGGCACTTCACCTGCCTTTGTGTGCTTAACACAAACACGGAGGAGAGAACTCTTTGCACTTTGCAAGTCACTTTGCAACTTGTTCCTTTGGGCTGGGAGAGCAATGCCATACAGTGGGCCCGGGCCAGGGTATGCTTCAAATCACAGAGTTTTACATTCAGACCTCGGACGGAGTCATTTCTGAAATGCTAGATAGCTTGGGATACCTAGTGGAAATCTGGAGAAAGAAACGGGTTGGGGGTGAGGTTACAAACTCAAGGAAAGCTTTCATTTCTTATTTTTGGGGAAGGAAGACTGGACCATTATAAGCAGAGGGAAACAATGAGAGAGACAGAGAAAGAGACAGGGACAGGGACAGAAACACAGAGAGACAGAGACAGAGAGAGAGAGACAGAGAGACAGAAAGACACAGAGAGAGAGAGAGAGAGAGACAGAGAGAGAGAGACAGAGAGAGAGAGACAGAGAGAGAGAGGGACAGGGACAGAAACACAGAGAGACAGAGAGAGAGAGACAGAGAGAGAGAGACAGAGAGAGAGAGACAGAGAGAGAGAGGGACAGGGACAGAAACACAGAGAGACAGAGACAGAGAGAGAGAGACAGAGAGACAGAAAGACACACACACACACACACACACACACAGAGAGAGAGAGAGAGAGAGAGAGAGAGAGAGAGAGAGAGAGAGGGACAGGGACAGAAACACAGAGAGACAGAGACAGAGAGACAGAGACAGAGAGAGAGAGACAGAGACAGAGAGAGGGACAGGGACAGAAACACAGAGAGACAGAGAGACAGAGACAGAGGCAGAGAAAGAGACAGAGACAGAGAGACAGAGACAGAGAGACAGAGACAGAGAGACAGAGACAGAGAGACAGGGACAGGGACAGAAACACAGAGAGACAGAGACAGAGACAGAGAGACAGAGAGACAGAGACAGAGAGACAGGGACAGGGACAGAAACACAGAGAGACAGAGACAGAGAGAGACAGAGACAGAGAGACAGAGACAGGGACAGAAACACAGAGAGACAGAGACAGAGAGAGACAGAGACAGAGAGAGAGACAGAGAGAAAGAGACAGAGACAGAGAGAGACAGAGAGAAAGACGGACGGACAGAGAGAGAGAGAGAGAGAGAGAGAGAGAGAGAGAGAGAGAGACAGAGAGAGAGACAGAGAGAGAGACAGAGAGAGAGACAGAGAGAGAGAGACAGAGAGATTGAAGATGGGTCAATATGAGAAATTCCAGTAGTCCTGAAACACAAAGATATAATATACATTGTGTTCCTGAAGTCTTAGTGCAGTTTCATAATTATTAAAAGCCTAATGGGGGCAGCTGGGTAGCTCAGTGGATTGAGAGCCAGGCCTAGAGATGGGAGGTCCTAGGTTCAAATCTGGCCTCAGACATTTCCCAACTGTGTGACCCTGGGCAAGTCACTTAATTCCCAGTGCCTAGCCCTTACCACTCCTCTGCCTTGGAGCCAATAAATAGTATTGTTTTTTTTAAAGCCTATAAACTTTAAAAGCTGCACTGAGACTTTTGAGACCCCTTGTATTTGTCCCTTTCCCACCCCTTCCCCAATCATTTACCTAGACCTTTCACTTAAAAAAAAAGTATTTGTAATCGTCTAAATTCATCATTCTATGTAATAGCTCTGTAGACATATTTCTCTTATGAGACATTAAAAGATAATACGATTTGAATGAATTTCATAGAATCATAGATTAAAAGCAGGAAGGGAACACAGATATCATTGAATTTAAACTCTTATTTGATATATGAGAAAACGAAAACCTGGAAACATTAAATGAGTTACGGAAGGTCACAGGGATAGTCAGAGGCACAGCTAGTATTTGAACGGAAGCCCTCTGATTTCACATCTAACACTATCCCATTGAACGACCACAGTTATGTATATCTGCTGCTTAAACAAGGAATCAACCTAAAGTTTCTGAGGTACATTGGTACAGGCAATCCACAGGTAATCTTCCATCCTATTTCATTTATTCTTCCAAAAAAACTGTGTTAACAATATTATTAAAGAAAATATCACTACTTGGGCAAAAAACTGCAGTTGTAGTGGAGAGAGTGCTGAACTTGGAATAAAGAAGACCTGGGGCAGAATCAGACCTTAGACTTTTGCTAGCTTTGTGACCCATAGCAAGTTCTTCAGACACTTATGATTTATTGATCTACTTGAAGAAATAGCTGCCTGTAATTCTACTGGGAGAAAACTTTTGGGGCAGCTAGATTCTCCCTCTCTCTCTGTCTCTCTCTCTCTTTCTCTTTGTCTCACTGAGACAGTTAGGTGGACTTGTACCAGAGGCTCCCAATTCTTATATGTAGAAACATTTGAAATCTTATAGAGAACCAATTTTGTCTTTACATCAGAGGATCAACTCCTAAATCAAGAAATTAGAGCTATTTCAATTAAGTACTATTTGAATCAGTATGACATTGGGGTTGCAAATTTCACCCATAAATAGAAAATTGAAAGCAGTTATCATAAAATCTTATTTATGTGGGGATTTAAGGTTTCTGTAATACTTTTCATACATTTTTTCTTCTGATAGTCACCACTCCTTTGAAGTTATTGCTGCTATTATCCCCATTTTGCAGATGAGAAAACAGACTCAGAGAGTAAACTTCTTTGCCAAAGTACTTTATTTTGTATTTCCTTACATGGGTGCATGCTACTTCCTCCAATAGAATGTGAGCTCCTTGGAGCCCAGAATTGTTCCATATTTTGTTTCTTTTATACCAACACTCATGTTCTATCTATTATGCCATATTGTCTCTCACTAAAAAAACATAAATCAGATACTACTGGTCAGAATCAAATATGAGTGCAATAAATCTCTCACCTGTCTTTTTTAACCTTGCATAAATACTTTCCATATTGTGATGGCTGACATTCATAACCTTATGCATATAATATGTGATATTCATTAAGGAATTTCTGAATTTGGAGTTTAGAAGAGTTGAGTTCAAATTCTGCCTCAGTCTCTTAAAAATTTTGTAACCCCAGGCAATTTATTGGACCACTCTAGAACTCAGTTTCCTCTTCCATAATGGGTTGAAAAAATAATAACAACCACATGACACAGAGGTATGAGATAATATATATAAAATTCGTTGTTAGTCTTAAAACACTAATTGTTAGATAATCTTATCATTATTATTTCTGCCCAATTTTTCAAATTAAAGAATTAAAATTCAAAGATGTTAAGTAACTTTTCTATATATGAATAAGTCAGATATTTATGAAGCACTTCTGTGTGCAATTCATGGTGTTACGTGTTAGGGATAGCAATAGAAAGTCCTTGCTCTCAAGGAGCTCATATTCTACTGGGAGACAATAATGCATATGGAAGACTTCAGCTTCAATTCCAAAAGAAACATCTCCTGGTCCTTAAGGAGCAGTGGCAAAGCAGAAAGTGATCCTCTTCTTCAATGCCATTTCCACCAATTAAGTCATGTTAATTTCTGATATTAAACCATTTGACAGTAGCAAGGACTTTGATGACAAGAACCTTCTTTTATTTTTTCCCCTTTTAAACATTATTTGCTTTGGTCATTTTCAAACATAATTCATTGGAAAAAAAAGATAATATTCTTTTCATCCCCCCCCCACCCCTCCCATAGCCGACGCATGTTTCCACTGGGTATCACATGTGTCCTTGATTCGAACCCATTTCCATGTTGTTGGTATTTGCATTAGAGTGTTCATTTAGAGTCTCTCCTCAATCATATCCCCTCAACCCCTGTAGTCAAGCAGTTGCTTTTCATCAGTGTTTTTACTCCCACAGTTTGTCCTCTACTTGTGGATAGTGTTTTTTTCTCATAGATCCCTGCAGATTGTTCAGGGACATTGCATTGACACTAATGGAGAAGTCCATTACGTTCGATTGTACCACAGTGTGTCAGTCTCTGTGTACAATGTTTTCCTGGCTCTGCTCCTCTCGCTCTGCATCACTTCCTGGAGGTTCTTCCAGTCTCCATGGAATTCCTCCACTTTATTATTCCTTTTGGCACAATAGTGTTCCATCACTAACATATACCTCAATTTGTTCAGCCATTCCTCTATTGAAGGGCATCCCCTCATTTTCCAATTTTTTGCCACCACAAAGAGCGTAGCTATGAATAATCTTGTACAAGTCTTTTTACTTATTATCTCTTTGGGGTACAATCCCAGCAGTGCTATGGCTGGATCAAAGGGCAGACAGTCTTTTATTGCCCTTTGGGCATAGTTCCAAATTGCCATCCAGATGGTTGGATCAATTCACAACTCCACCAACAATGCATTAATGTCCCAACTTTACCACATCCCCTCCAACATTCATTACTTTCCATTGCTGTCATGTTAGCCAATCTGCTAGGTGTGAGGTGATACCTCAGAGTTGTTTTGATTTGCATTTCTCTAATTATCAGAGATTTAGAGCACTTGTTCATGTGCTTATTAAGAGTTTTGATCCCTGGTATAAATCCTACTTGATCATGGTGGATGATCCTTCTGATCACTTGCTGGAGTCTTTTTGCTAGTATCCTATTTAAGATTTTTGCATCTATATTCATTAGGGAGATTGGTCTATAGTTTTCTTTCTCTGTTTTTGACCTGCCTGGCTTTGGAATCAGTACCATGTTTGGGTCATAAAATGAATTTGGTAGAACTCCCTCTTTGCTTATTATGTCAAATAGTTTGTATAGTATTGGGATTAGCTGTTCTTTGAATGTTTGATAGAATTCACTTTTGAATCCATCTGGCCCTGGGGATTTTTTCTTAGGCAGTTCTCTGATGGCCTGTTGGATTTCATTTCTGATATGGGATTATTTAAGAATTCTATTTCTTCTTCTGTTAGTCTAGGCAATTTGTATTTTTGTAAGTGTTTGTCCATATCGCCTATATTGGCATATTTATTGCCATATAATTGGGCAAAGAAGTTTTTACTGATTGCCTTAATTTCCTCTTCATTGGAGGTAGGTTCCCCTTTTCATCTGAGATACTGCTAATTTGCTTTTCTTCTCTCCCTTTTCTAATTAGATTGACCAGTACTTTGTCTCTTTTGTTTGTTTTTTCAAAGTACCAGCTTCTTGTCTTATTTATTAGTTCAATAGCTCTATCACTTTCAATTTTATTAATTTCTCCCTTAATTTTTAGTATTTCTAATTTGGTTTTCGTCTGGGGGGTTTTAATTTTTTGCTTTCAAATTTTTTGATTTGCATTTCCAATTCATTGATCTCTGCCCTCCCTAATTTGTTAATATGTGCACTCAGAGATATGAATTTTCCTTTGAGTACTGCTTTGACTGCATCCCAAAAAGTTTGAAAGGATGTCTCGCCACTGTCATTTTCTTCAATGAAATTATTAATTGTTTCTATGATTTGTTCTCTAACTAACTGATTTTGGAGCATCATATTATTTAATTTCCAATTGATTTTTGCTCTCCATGTACCCTTACTGATCATTATTTTTATTTCCTTATGATCTGAAAAGGTTGCATTAATTAATTCTGCTTTTCTGCATTTGTATGCCATGTTTTTATGACCTAGTGTATGGTCAATCTTTGTGAATGTGCTATGTGCTGCTGAAAAGAAGGTGTATTCCTTTTTGTCCCAATTTATTTTTCTCCATATATTTATTAACTCTAATTTTTCTAAGATTTCATTCACTGGTTTTACCTCTTTTTTATTTATTTTTTAATTTGATTTATCTAAATTTGGTAGTGGTTGGTTCAGATCTCCCACTCGTATAGTTTTATTATCTTTTTCCTCCTTCAATTCTGGTAGTTTCCCCATTAGAAATTTGGGTGCTATACCATTTGGTGCATACATGTTGATTAGTGAAATTTCCTCGTTGTCTATACTCCCTTTTATCAGGATGTATTTACCTTCCTTATCCCTTTTAATCAGTTCTATTTTTGCTTTGGCTTTCTCAGATATCATGATTGCAACTCCTGCCTTCTTACTGTCAGTTGAGGCCCAATAGGTCTTACTCCAACCTTTAATTCTGACCTTGTGAGTATCTACCCTCCTCATGTGTGTTTCTTGAAGACAACATATGGTAGGGTTTTGGATTCTAATTCATTCTGCTATTTGTCTACATTTTATGGATGAGTTCATCCCATTCACATTCAATGTTATGATTGTCATTTGTGAATTCCCCGGCATTTTGATATCCTCCCTTAATTCTGACCTTTCTTCTTTTACTATAACCTTTTAAACCAGTGATTTACTTTAAATCAGTCCCCCGATCCCCTCCCTTGTTATGCTTCCCTTTTTGGCCCTCCCTTTTTGTTCCCTTGCCCTCCCCCTGCTCCTTCCCTCCTTTTGTGTACTCCCTCACCCCCAATCCCCCTTAGTTTCCCCTCTCCCTTGCCCTGTTGGATAAGATAGAATTAAAGATCCTAATGGATATAGATGCTCTTCCCTCTCAGAGTTGGTTTCACTGAGAGTAAGGTTTAAGTAATACTTAGCACTCTTTTCCTCTCCTTCTGATAAGAGACTTCTTCCCCTCCCCTTCCTGTGTGTATCTTTGTGTGACAAAGATTATTCTATTTAATTTATTTCTATTTCTTCAAGTATATCTTAGTACCCTCATTGATTCCCCCCTTTATCTTTCTTTTTGTCCCCCCCCCCTCCAAATCATGTTAATGCCCTGATCTTTCCCTACGAATGATTCTTCAGGTTACTCTGTTATTGCATACAATTTTTGAACATTACACATAACATTTGCCCCATATGTTAGTATATATAATTTGATCTAATTGTAGCCCTTATAGAAGAGAGTTTGAATAAAAGGGGGGAAAAAAGCACTTTTCTCCTTTTTCCTTTCTTTCATATTTACCTTTTCATGTTTCTCTTGCTCTTTGTGTTTGGATGTCAAACTTTCCACTGAGTTCTGGTCTTTTCTTTGAAAATACTTGGAAATCTATTTTGTTGAATGCCCATACTTTCCCCTGGAAGTATATAGTCAGTTTTTATGGATAGGTGATCCTTGGTTGAAGACCCAATTCTCTTGCCTTTCTGAATATCGTGTTCCAAGCTTTATGATCTCTTAGCATGTCCACTGCAAGGTCTTGTGTAATTCTTATTGGTGCTCCTCTGTATCTAAAGTTCCTCTTTTTAGCTTCTTGTACGATTTATTCCTTAGCTTGGAAGCTCTTGAATTTGGTGATTGCATTCCTGGGGGTTGTCTTTTGGGGATTTAGTAAAGAGGGTGTTCCATGAATCCTTTCTATTTCTTTTTTGCCCCCTTGTTTGAGAATATCAGGGCAATTCTCTTCGATGATTTCTTATAGTATAGCATTAAGATTTTTGTTAATCTCTGGTTTTTCAGGTAGGCCAATGATTCTCAGATTATCTCTCCTTCCTCTGTTTTCCTGGTCTGTCACCTTGTCAGTGAGATATTTTATGTTTTCTTCTAATTCATTAATTTTTTGACTTTGCTTTATTAATTCTTGCTGTTTTGCAAGATCATTGATTTTCAGTTGCTCAATTCTGGTCCTTAAGGCCTACTTTTATGCTTTAATCTTTTGGCATTCAGCTGTAATTTTTTGGTTCTCTAATAGAATTTGTTGGTTTTCCTTTTGAGCCATTTCCCACTTCTCTTTTCAGAGGGCTTCCATCTTTCTGATGATAAACTCCATTTGAGACTCTTCCAGGGCTTGTGGACAATTTTCATTTTTTTCGGTTTTGCCTTTGTTTGACTTTCATCCAGTATTTCCTCTTTAGCCTGGGTTTTTCCTTCATAAAAAAGTTTTGAGGGTGACAGCTTTCTTTTTTGATTTCTTGCTGGGATTTTGAGGCTCCTGTGCACAGTTAGCCATTTTTTCTGGATGTTTTCAGTTCCCTCTGTAGTCAGATATTAGAGTCTGCTGCGCAGGGTTTTTTTTGTGTATGGAGTTAATGAGCAGGCTTTTGATTTTCCTCAGTCTTTTGCAGCTTTTCTTGGTACCTTCCTCCAGGTGGCATTCAGTGTCTGCACTCTCTTACCCCCCTTGTTTTCCGGTTTTGTTACTTTCAGGGGTGGGTCCCCAGCAGACCTGGTTAATTCCCAAGGACCCAAAAAAGGCTCCCTGTTCGTTCCAGAGGGACTCCTGTATCACTCCCTGTCTCCAGTGGGTGCACTGGCTCTGGGCACCTAAAGTCTGTTCTCTCTCACATCTTGAATTTTCTGCCTAGCTGCCTTTGGGGGGGGTGCCCCCTGCTGTCCTAGTCAGCTCACAAGGGCTCAGAAGTGCCCTCTCCTCACTTCAGAGGCACCCCTTGCTCTTTTGTCTTGGTGTGTGCTGGCCGCGGCTCTGATCCTATAGGTGGAGGTGGGGCAGGCTGGATCCGCTCATGTTTGTGTTTGGGTGGAAGCCCTTTTCCTCTTTTATCAGCTGGTAAAGCCTCGATCCCATGCACCTTCACTGCCAGTCCCCACTCTACAGCTCCTCCGCTCCTCTGATATAGATTCTTAAGGTCTTTTGGGGTGATCCTTATCGGTATATGTCCAGGATAGTAAGTAAGCCACATTTAGCTGGTCACTATGCTGAACAGACAGAAGAAACCAATAAGAAGGTTCAATGGCTGAGACGGCTACACAGAAAAGCACTGTGGAGTGCTTAGGGCGTGTTGGAGCACAAAAGACAGCACGGCCATCCAATGCAGCTGAGGAAGTCTCCAGATGTAACGATTTCTCGTGCCACTGGACCCAGGCTTCCAACGCCGAGAGGGTGGGGCTCTCTCTGTGCATCGACTTTTCCACTTAAATCTCCTTCACACACAAGTGTTTTAGTGCACACTCATCTACATCACAGATGAAAGCGCACAAAGACAATTGTCATCCTCAGTTACCAAGAGACGACTACTATATATATGCTTACCTGGAAGTCCAAGAACCTTCTTTTATTCCACTTCAAAAAATGTGTCTGTACCTCCTCTAGGAGCAGGCTGCATTTCCACAGGGGTCACTTTCTAAGATGATAGCTTTGAGTAATGGACTCGAAATTTTACTATTTCAAAGGCTTAGGGGACTAGAGTGTCTTCTTCAAGATTTGAGAGAAAATAGTTTTTAAGATAGGAATTTGACCTGTCAGGCACATACTATCTCTCCCTTAGATTGCTTTATTGATTGATGCTTTAACTAGGCTAGTTTGCCTGCCCTTGGAGTGAAATTAGTTTGGCTTTTGGTTGGTTCCTTCCCCATATGAGCCAACTGCTCAGACTCTGAATTTGATGGCAAGGCTGGAAGCTAAGACCTAGATAATCCGGAGGCAGTGGGAGAGGATGCTGCCTGTTGATGGTATTAGTCAGCAGCTGTTGCTAGTGGTGATGAAGGTCAGTCCTTTCTCTGAGATGATTTCTCCTCTCTCCAATGGTTTTAGAGGCTGGGTTAGAAACATGTCTGGTGACCTGGATGATACTACTTTTCCCAAAGTTCCAGGGTCTGGGCTGTGTTGGTGGTGCCTTGTCTTGCCTGGAACATACTGCTTCCTTTTTCCTTTTCAGGATGCCCACAGGTAATGCCTCATATTGAAAAAGGCACCTGAACTGAGTTTATAGTCAGTAAAGGGCAGGATCAATATTTGAACTCATACATTCTCGAATTTAATTTTTCTAACATGCCACATTGCCACATCATACCTCATGTTATATCTTTTTCTGTTTATGTCTTAGTACTCTACTAAAATAAATTCCTTAAGATCCAAAACTCTGATATTTCTCATCTTTGTAACCCTTGCATCTAGCACAGTGTGGTTAAGAAATGTGAATTTCCTTGAAGTGAGAGTACTTGAATTTATTGCCTTTTCTAATGTCATTTGTTTCGAACCTAAGAGCTATATAGTCTATAGGAATGGTAATAAAGATGCTACTGCTCTTTGATCTGATGACACTTTCATTTAACTATGAGTGATGCATATTTGTGACTATAATTTATTTGGCATAGAACTAATTATTGAGTTATTATGGGGAGTACTTTTACTGATGGTCACAATCTCTTGATAGTGGACTGAAAGAATAACTCAAGACAATGTCCTTTGAGGAAGTTTGCTGAAAGTCTTAATGAAAAAAACCCTTCAGAACTTAGAGACCAAATTGGTCCTATTTATTATTATTTTATATGTTAGGCTTTTATCCCCACCTCTAAAATATAATATATTCTATAAATATGGTGGTTTACATTGTCAAAATGTGGAGGAAAAGTAAAGATAAAAGTTTGAGCAAGCATTTAGACTGTAGAGCATTCACGTGACAGATGTTATAAACTAGTTGAATATAGGAATAATTCTATTAGCTAATATTCATTATGCTAACTGCATCATAAAATGACTATCAAAAATACTTGACTTTTGATTAAGATTCAAAATAATTTTGATATTTTTTCTGATGTTGAGAATTCTACAATATAATATTCAATTATTTTTATAATTAATTGGTTAAGAAAAAAGATATTTTGTAGAACAAAACATTCTTTTAAAGGCTTCCTCCCCCACCAAAAATGTGTATCTCATCATATATCATACACAATCTATCTCCTTAGACATAATACAAATTGTCCTGTTTGATAACTTTCTAATCATAAATGTTAATGGAGGTATAAAATATGGAAATGTATGCCTTTTTTTTTTAAAGAAGTCTGCCTTGGTCATAAAGGAGGTCCTTGGAAAAATCAAAGTCAAATAGTGATTCATCATTGATGATGTGGCCCTTTAAATGTATCTCTCTTCAGATGATATTGTTTTATTTGCATCTTGTCCTAGAACATTATGGATTCTCATGAAAGAACTGAATAATCAATCAAAGGAATTACATTTGTCCAACATATGGAGAAAGTCAAGTGAATGATAAATGTCTGTTACCTAAATTTCAGCTTACTTTTGGATGGATAACATCCAGTTGTCCATCAGTATATAAATTAGGCACAGACAGTACTGATGGATGATGAATTGTGTTAAGAATTAAACAGAAAAGGGGAAGCTAGGTGGTTCAAGTGGATTAAGAACCAGGTCCAAAAATCATGAGTTCAAATATAACCTCAGACAATTTCCTAAATGTATGATCCTGGGAAAGTCACTTAACCCCCAACTCCTAATCTTTGATGCTTTTCTGCATCAGAACCAATACACAGTTTTGATTTTAAGACAGAAGCTAAGGTTTTAAAAATTAAACAAAAGAAGACTGGGCTGTACTGCTTTTTGGAAATGTAAACCTCCCTTTATGACCTCCAAATTTTTCCATTCACAAAGATCTGTCTTTTAAAAACCAATATTTTATCAGTATTGTGGTATGGCTGTGAGATCCAGAACATACCACTCTCTGAAAAATTGAAACTGAATATCACAGAAACTAATGGAGAGATGGATGAAGTAATAAAATGGACTGAAATAAAAAAGGAACTCTGATAAAAGAACAGAAATAAAGGATAATCATCAGGAACCTGTATGGTAGGAGTGGAAAAAATGTGTTGGTCAAGAAGAGATGGTGAGGGAAGGGAGAAGGAAAATGTGTCCTATTGTTATCTCAAGATGTTTGGAATAAGGAATGAAGTCCTTCAGTATATTGGTCAAACCTCAAACTGAGAGAACTTGTGGGAGGATCTTGACAAGAATCCCATCAGGATGGATAAGCACAGATGAGTTGTAATTGACCTCACAGAAAGGAACATTTATAAGGCTGAAATCACAGATTCATGAGTAAATGAGAGTATGAAGAATACTAATAAGAAGAGGAAAGAGAATGGTGGGTTTGGATTTCGGAGTGAACAAATGTGAAAGTATATTATGAAGGCTATTCAGATTGTTGTGTTATTTATAGATATGTATATATATAGATAAATATAATTTATATTTTTTCCAAAAAAGTAAGATTAAGACTTACATTCAAAAGCAAAAGCACCTCTTGTGAAGCATATAAAGGGAGGGCTGATGGCAAGGTTACTTAAATCCTCTTCTTTGCTCCCTATTGAAGCTCTTTTAATAGATTGTTATTTAAATAGAAAGCCCCCTCTGCTTCAAAAGTCAGAAAACATTAGAACACAGTTTTAGCGGCTTTACAGAAGTTGCCATTTTATCCTAACTTCAGTGTGCTAGGAAGCAAGCGGTTGTCTCTGGGGCAGAAGCTTTGCTTAGTGTGCTTTTTACACTTTCAGTTTCAATTTTCTTTAATCAATTCTTGTCACTTGAGAGCCACAGTTTCAGAGCTACCTATTTTCCTACTCATTTCCCTGTAGCTTGTAGGGAAATAGAACCTTGCCATCATTTCCTCACATTCAACAATTTTTTATTCTTTTTCTTTATGGATATTCTAACTGTTTCCTCTCTTTTTTGGGGAGGTGGTTGGACCGACGATTTCATTGGGATCAGGAAAATCCTATGTAGAAACAATAAACTTTTCTGTGAGTTAACATCTTAGAAAGTTCCCATGAGCACTGGGAATCTGTGACTCTGAGATGCCCTAATTGAGTCAGGAAGACCAGGGGCTTAAGTGTTGCCTCTGACACATAGTGGTTCTGTGACATGACCATAATGCTTCTCTATTATAGCCTGGACACATCAGTTCACATTTCATGGAGGAAATAATTCCATAAGCATCTATTATGTGTCTATTATGCCCTTGCCTCTATCCTAGGTTCTACAAGTACAAAGAGGAAAAATAAGTCTCTGCTCTGAAGAACCTTGTTTTCTTCTTACAACACATACAAATATAAGTACACAGAAGGTAAAAAGGAAGTAATTCTTCAAAGGTGTGTGTGTGTGTGTGCACACCTATGTGAATGGTCGATGAAGTGATAAATTTGGCCCCAAATTTGGGTGATTATAAGGTCTCATAAGCACTTGAGTTGAACTTCAAAAGGAATAAGAGATTTTCAGAGGATTAGAAAGTGAGAAAGGATATTTCTAGGCATAAGTGACAATCTGTGCAAATGAACAGAGACTGAAAATGTTGCATAAGAAAAAGATTAAGTAGGTCAGTTTGGCTGTATTGTGGTCATGTAAAGAGTCTGAAGGGGTGTAATAGTAATGAAATGAAGACTGAAGCCAGACTTTGAAGGGCTTGAAAGGCCAAAAGGCAAAGTTTGCATTTTATCCTAAAAAGCAATAGGAGGCCACTGAATCTTTTTAGTCACATGCAAATTGACTTCAGTTTTTTCAGAATCTCGGTTTGGAATTTCTGTCTAAGATAGATTAGAGAGGAGAAAGAGGAAGCAGATAGACAGACTAGAAAGGTGACTGTTCAGTTGTTGTTTGGGTGGTTAGAAGAAATGTTAGTGTGGTACTTTCCCTGGTGTACTTTCTCATACAACTTCTTCCTACTGTGTTGCTCTTGTGGGAGAAAAAAAAAGCACCTCTCTTTGATATGGATTATAAATGCATTGTGATACAGGAAGGTATCTTAAAGTGGTAAAAGTTGTTTTTGAACGGTCCTGGAAAAATGGGTCCCATCAACCTGGCCACCATATTTGTTCAGGTCTTCATCATCCCTTCTCTGCACTATTGCAATAGCCTCTAAATTGTTCTTTCTTCCTCGTGTCTCTCACCACTCCAATCCATTTTTGGAGTGTTATTAGATAGTTCCAAAGCACAACTGATCATATCATTCCCTGCTCCAGAAACTTCAATGATTCCCAGTGGTCTCTAGGATACACACTTAGACATTTAAAGGCTTTCAGACTATTTTTCCAGATTTATTCCATGTTATTCCCTTTTACTCCTTTGATAATACAGCCAAACTCACCTTCTTGCTACTCCTCCATCATTCCATCTCATATATATTTATACAGTCTGTTATCTTTTAAAAATTCACTTCTGTCTTGACTCTCCCTACTGAAATCTTCTTGAAACTCCGTTTAAACCTTAGTTTCCTCACAAAGTTACCTTCAAACACTGACAGTGTTTCTGTTCCTGTGAAATCACCCTATATATTTACTTTGAATATATAAGTGTTTATTGTCTTAAATTATTAAGTTCACTATATAGATTAAATTATAGATTTAGAGTTAAAGAATTGAGAGGAATAAATTAGTACATATTTGAATTTCAGGTATGTGTCTTTTATTAATAGGATATGGAGGGATATTTATTCCCTGCTCACCCCAACCTACCTGTGCCTCAAAATAAGTTCAGTAAGAATAATTTTAAATAATTTTAAAGGAAAATATTGTCTTAAGATTTTTTGGTTTGTCCTCCTTTAAGAATATTATTACCAAAATACAACTGGGTTTATTCTTCTAGAAGCTAACTGAATACAAATGAGATGGGGGTCACTCTGCAATTTATTCTTGTATCAGCAGAGCACACCAGATTATAATTTATCCCCTTTATAAACCTGAAGAGTTATTAAATTGTCTTTTAACCTTCTCTCTATATTAAGTCACCCTATCTCCTTTGACCTTCACTCTTGAGTCTTATTCTCTAACCTCTTAATTCTTTTTGGTGCTCTTTGCTAGCCAGTTGTATTATAAAGGTCATTTCATTTTACAGATAGATTCAATCAATCTATGGATTAATCACTTCCTAAATTCTATTTTTGTAGAATCAAAAAGATTTATATAGCATCACTATATATGAATCAGACTCTATTTGAGACAGATGGTTATTTAACCAATGAAATTGTCAGGAATTTAGTATTATAAAATACAAAAAAAGTTAAAGCTGAAAGAAGACTCAGATCATCTAGTCTAAACGTATTTTATAGATGAGAAAAATGTGATCCAGAGAGGACAAAGAACTTACCCAAGATTACACAAGTAAGGAAAAATAAAAGACCTACAAATTGAATCCATATTCTCTAATAAAATTGTGTTCCTTCCACCATATACACACACACATACATACACACAAACAAACAAATACACATAAACCCCACAGAAATACAGAAAATGTTGTTAAATTAGAGGATGGAAGGTGGGTAAATAAAATTCTGAAGACAAAATAAATTCATGCAAAAATTACTTTATCAATTGTTGTTTAAATTTTATTTAGTTATAGAATTGTATAGCTAGAAGGAATCATCTAATCCTATCAACATTCTGTATGCAAGGCAGCACTTGCCCCAAGTGATATGGCTGATTTGTAGTGGAGCTGGGAATAGAACCCAGCTCTTCTGTATCATAGTCCAGTCTTGTCTTGTCTTTCTTTCTTTCTTTTTTTAAACCCCTAATCAGTACTGATTCTAAATCAGAAGAGTGGTAAGGGTTAGGCAATGGGGATGGAGAGACTTGTCCAGGGTTAATCAGATAGGAAGTGTCTAAATCCAGATTTGAACCCAGCACCTCTCATCTCTGGGTCTGGCTCTCAAATCATGAGCCATTTAGCTGCCCTTTCAGTATCCTTTCACAATTAATCCCCTTGTTAATATTACACAGAAAGTATAATATCTTGGTGTAACACAAATCAGGAAACTCAATTATAAGCAAAATCTAATGACTAGGCAAATAAACACAGGGATCATGTCCATTACAAAATGATTGAATTTGATAGTACATTTTTCACATTTTACAGTTGAGGAAACAAGATCTGAAAGGTAAAGTGGCTTGTTTAGTATCACAGAGGTAGTTAATAACAGAGGCAGAATTAAAACCCAGGCTTACTTGATTCTAAACTTAATGTCCTTTCATTTTTTACTAAGCTAAAATGAATTAAAATGCTAATGAATTATTTCTCCATTTAGGACTTTTTTTATGCTCTAATCCCTTTCCAGGCAGCCATTCCATGTAACAAAAAAAATGTAAAAAAAGAAGAGAAGGCAAAAAAAATCAGTAATTAACTGTTTATTACATAAATAAAGCCTGCAGATATCTGCATGTACCCCACCATGCTTATTCTATCGCATTTGGCAAAATTCACTTTTGAAAGTTTTGTGGTTATTCTTTCCATTTGCATTAATGTAGTAATTGTGCACATTATTTTCTTGGCTCTGCTTACTTCACTCTGTATCACATCATGCCAATCTTTCCATGCCTCTCTATATTCATCATATTTGTCACTTCTTACAGAACAGTAATAATCCATAATTATTACATACCACAATTCATTTAGCCCATTCCCCAATTGATGGATATCAATGTGATTTCCAATTCTTTGCTCTAGAAAGAATACTATTATAAATATTTTGGTATATTTAGTGATTTTGTTTTTATCGATGGCCTCCTTGACATTTAAGCTTAGTAAGGAAATGTCTGGGACAAAAGATAGGGATTTTTCGATGACTTTATTTACATAATTCCAAATTGCTTTCCAAAATGGTTATACTAACTCATAGCTCCATATTTATACCCTAATATACTACTAGCCTATCTCTGTTTCAGGCAATAGTGGCACATGATTTGAGGTTGAATCCTTTAGTGACCTTCAAATAAGAGCATAAATATCTAGTCTGCTGACAGTCAAGAACAACTCTGAAAATAGTACCAAGCTTTTTTGTTGTTCTCCATGGTGGTATAAAAGCAAGAGCCATCTGGAAGAACCACAGTTTGTAGAATCTAAATGCACATCCATCTTCTGTGGTCCCATTCTATCTCTGGACTGTTAAAGACACATCCCAGTGATCTGTAAAGGAGTATCTGATGTGATAACTCCTAAAACAGATGAGAATCCCATAAAGAGCTAAACTATCCAGAATGTTTTCTTTGTAACCATTGTATAGGAAATATTACAGAAATGTTATGCTGGAAAGAGTTGATTTCTATCTAAGGTGTTATTCATCTCCTTAACTTCTTTTAAATTTATTTTAGTTAGATTTATCTGAGAGGGAAAAATTAATGTTCCCCCACTATTATCATTTTGTTATCTATTTCCATCTCCATCTTATTTATTGTTTCCTTTAAAAATGTGGATGCTATAACACAGTGCATACAGGTCCAATATTGATAATGCTTCATTATCCATAATAGCATCCACCAATATAATATAGTTACCCTGTTCATACTTTCTAGTTTTATTCATTTTAATCCCAACTCTGTCAGAGATCTACTACCCCTCACTTCTCTGGATCTCTAAGGCATAATATATTCTGTTCTAGTCCTTTACCTTAATTCTATGTGTCTCTCATTTTCAGTGTGTCTTTTGTACACAGTACATTGTCAGGTTCTGGTTTTTGACCCTTTCAATTCTATTTTCTTTGAATGTGTGAATTCATCCCAATTTAACCTCAACGTCATAGTTACTAGCTGTATATTTCAATCTACTCTGTTTCTCCTCAGTTTCTCCCTTCTTCATTTATTTCTGCTGTATCCCTCTTCACTTGTCCAATTTCCTTTGACAAATACTCTCTGATTTACACTCCTTCCTAAAAACCCTCCATTATCTTCTTCCCTTGTCCTTCTAGTTACAAATTAGCCCACCTTTCCAAAGGTCCCTCCCACATTTCTTCCCCTCACCTTTGAGTTCTTATTCCCTCCACCCTGAAAATCCCTTCCTTATCCCACAATGGAACCCTTCTACTTCTTCTTATGAGGTCAGTTCTAAAACTCCCTCCCCTATCTTGTTCTAAGGGAAACCTTATCCCCTCACCTTACTTTCCTATGTCTTGAAATATACTGTCTTCTAAGTATCTCTTCCTCCCCTCCCTTTTCTTATCCCCTTGCATTCCTTTTTCTTAACCCTCTTGTAGTCTTATTTCCTTAGTCCCTCCTGTTTCACTGTATGTTAAGAAGATTTTTACCCTTCTAATTGTGTGGGTTGTTTTCTCTTTATCCCAGATCTGATGAGAATAGGGTTCTAATACTATCAGCCCTCTACCCTCTTGTCCCCTTCTCCATGGCAATTCCTCCACTCATTTCTCCTCCATATGAGATGGCCATTTTAACCTACCTCCTGGTCTATTCTACTACTATTTCATCTCATTCCATTCCATTCACCTGGACCTTAAGTCTTCCATCCATACACAATCCTTAAAAAACAATAAAAAGTAGTAATGATGCCATTCTGAGTGATCATGGATGACATTTTCTTATACAGGAATCAAACACTTTGATATTTTGGATTGCTTATGTAGTATTTTCCTCCTTAACCTTAATTTGTTTTCTTTTCCTTATAGTATTTTCCTCCTTGATGAGAGCTATGGAACTTAGCAATAATATTCCTATTCATTTTCATCTTTGAGTCTCTTTAAAGTAGTGATTAGAGGATTCTTTCACTTTTCTATTTTATCCCCTGATTCTAGAAATTCTGGACAGTTTTCCTTGATGGCTTTTTGCTAGAATCCTGAGGTTCCTAACATGTTGGGATATATTACCTCAGGCTTTAGGATTTTTTTTGTGTCTGTTTGATTTTTTCCTGGATCCTATTTAGTTATTCCCATTTCTATAGTCCTGGGTCAGATGTACTCCTGGTCTCCCACTCAAAACCTATTATTCCATGATTTATTTCAGGTGTCTAACCAGAGTCTACAACTGGTTTTGCCATTGTCACTGCAATCAGACAGTCCACCTCACTAGGGACTCCATACTTCTGGGAGTGACCATAGTTGATGGGGGCCCTAGTTGCTCAGAAACCACTCTCACCACTCACAGAAACCACTGTGGATCCATTGTCCCTTTTTTATTAATAACAAAGTTTGAGGTCTAGCCTTCCCACCTGACACCTATAACTTCCATTCCTTTAATCCCCAACTATGGGCCAGAAGATGTCTCCAAAATCAAGGCCACAGTAGACCGGGCTGCTCCAAGGGCCCTTCAGCTATGGATTTTTGTGATATCCTCCAGGATGCAAGCTCAGGGGTTCAGCAAACAAGGTGAATTTGCCAATCTTCTCCCCAGGGGCTTCCTTGTTAAAATTCATTGGGTTTCCTCTTTTCCTTTCCCCAGGACTTATGGTGGTGGGACTGGAGCCAGGGAAGTATTTAACTTTCCTCCCTACTTATCCCTGGCTGTTCGGCTTCATTCCTGATTCCTTTCTGTTTTGAGTTTTTTTTTTCCTGCTTTTAGCATTGATTCTGTAGAGTTATTTTTGGTTGTTTGTGGTGGGTATTAGAAGAACAAGGAAGGTCCATGCCCTATTTCACCATCTTCTCTGGAATCATTTTTCCTTCTACTCTACCACAGCACCTCATTTTATAGGTGAGAAAATTTAGCCCAAGAGAAATTGTCACTTGTTCAAAGTCACACAGCCAGTTAATAACAGTCAGGATTAAAATCTTAATTTATCTTATGCCATATAATGAACTTCTTAAAAAGTGGGAGGGTGACCAAGAAGCCCATAAATGACAGAAACAAGGATCTGGATAGGATGGAGTAAACTTGCAAAGAAATGCAGTAATTGCTGAGTCCTGGTGTCATGGAGTATATAAAAGGGACTTTAGGGAATTAAAGATATATCTTCTTCCTGACCTGTATAGCAGAGAATATTCAAGAAATAACAGCCCATCTTAAAGAATGTGACTAGGGAATTGGTTTCTTTGGAAGAAAGTTTGGTTTCAGTGAGTAATAGAAGATATAAAGTGTAAAAATAGGAGACATATAAGAATAACTAGGTGATGCAGTGGATAGTGTGATAATTCTGGAGTTAGGAAGACTCATCTTCCTGAATTCAAATTTGCCTCAGAAACCTATTACCTGTATACCCAAGAGTAAATCACTTAACCCTGTTTGCTTCAGTTTCCTTATCTGTAAAATGAGCTGGAGAAGGAAATGACCTAATATTGTGATATTTTTGCCAAGGAAAAACCCAGATGGGGTTATGAAGAATCAGACATGACTGAAAAAAAAGTCTGAACAACAAAAGGAAAGTTTGTTAAAACCAGAGGATTTTTCCAGAGGCTAATATTGAAGCATGTGTGAGAAGTCTAGGATTCTACGTTTCCTGATAAATTATTTCCTTACTGATCCCTTATAGGGAAGTTCCTATTTCAGGCAAGTACACTATATACAGTTTGCACAAGCGTTTAGGTGAATCCCAGCATTAGTCTGGAACTCCATCATGAGAAAAAACTGATGATGCTGAGACACATGATACATACTTAATATGGTGACTGACGGAAACTTTCAGCAAGGAAAACATAGCTTGATTGGGGTCAGGAATCGCTGTTTTTACTTCTGACAGCAGCTAGTACAAGTAGGCACTTAGCACCGGAAATATTTTATTTTGTTGTTATTTAAATGATTTGAAACCCCTTTCCCATTACTCCATTGCCCATTCCAAAAAAGCTACTGGCTAAAAGATGTGGAGGGATTAAGGGTCAATCTTTCATTTTAGGCATGAAGAAACTAGAGCCAAAGGAGGTCAAATAACTTGTCCAAAGTCACATGGATAGCAACAAAGGTGGAAAGTGGATCATAAGCAATTGAATGTCAGGACTATTTTTTGCACCTGGCACATAGTAGGCATTTTTACATGGCAACTACTTTGAACCAGAAACGGTGCTAAATGCTTTTACAAATGTCATCTAATCTCATTTGATCCTCACATCAACCCTGGCTGGTAGGGGCTATTATTGCCCCATTTTACTGTAGAGGAAATTGTGACAAACTAAGGTTAAGTGACTTTCCCAGGGTCACATGACTACTAAGTATCTGAATTTAGATGTAAACTTAATTCTTCCTAACTTCGGACTCAAATGTCTATCCACTTTACCTCTAGCTAGCTGTGTCTAGTAGCCACAAGCTTGGAATAACAGACAGTATTAAACTTGGAGTCAGGAAGACCTGGTTGTGAATTCTACCGCCAATGCTTCTTACTGTCTCCATAGACAAGGAAAAACAAAAAAAAAAAATCACTGAGTCTGTTTCCTCCCTTGCAAAATAGGGTTGATAAAAAAAAAAAGGCTAGATTACACAGTGGTCAAGCCCTATACCTAGAGTGAGGAAGATCTGATAGTAACTTCAGAAAAATTCTAGCCCTGTAGACTTGGTTAAATCACTCAACTTCTGTCTGCCTCATTTGGAAACTTGGGATAATAATAATACCTCCCTCCTAGAGCTTTGATAAGGTTCAAAAGACATAATATTTGGAAAGTACTTTAAAAACCTTAAAATGTTATTTAAATGTTAATTGTATTATTGTTATTGTCATCATAATCTCAAAAGATGGGTAGCCTACATGGGACAACCCATCTACAATCCTTTATGTAAATGTCAGCTATCATATTCACCATTATCTCCATGGCTTTCCTGACCTGCTAGTTCTCTACCCTGATTTATCTGCTCCTATTCCCAGGCTGCTGAGCATTGGGAGAGGAAGACATAAAATCAAACTGATTTCCTCTACTTAAAACTTATGGTACATAACCTCAGCTAGTCCCTCACTGTGCTCAGAAATCCTTTGACTCGTGCATTCTCCATCTCATTTCCCACAAGGACTGTTCCAAACTGCTCTTCCCTTCTCAGCATTCCCATGATATTCCACTCTCCACCCTTAATAGCAGATGATTTAGCCAACTGTTTCACCCAAATTCCCTTCCTTCCTCTCTTTCATGCCTCAGAATGTCTCAGTAACACCATCCTCTCTCTTCTTCCCTCTGACTCAAAGAATTTTAGTGCATGGGGAACTTTAGAGAGTACGTTGCTACTTCCACATTTTAAAGATAAGGTAATCAAAACAAGAAACCCTTAGGTGGTACAGTGGATAGAGTGCTATGCCTAGAATCAGGGAGCCCTGAGTTCAAGTACAGCCTCAGATACTTACTAGCTGTGGGACCCTGGTTTTGGTTTAATCACTTTTCTGACTCTTTGTGACCTCTTTGGGGGTTTTCTTGGCAAAGATATTGAAGTGATTTGATATTTCCTTCTCCAGCTCATTTCACAGATTAGGAACTTGAGGTAAACAGGGTTACGTGACTTGCCCAAGAACGCACAACTAGTCAGTGTCAGAGGCTGGATTTAATTTAGGGAGATGAGTTTTCCTGCTTCCTGTATAAAGTGGATCTCACTTTATACACTGACACACCTGGCTGTTTTCCTTCTTCGCCTTACAGACACATATACACACAAACTATGCACTGTGCCACCTAGTTGCCCCCATATGACCCTGTGGATGTCACTTAATCCTGTTGGCCTCAGTTCCTCATCTATAAAATGAGCTGGAAAAGGAAATGGCAAACCACTCCAGTATTTCTGCCAAGAAAAACCCCAAGTGGAATCCCAAATAATTGGACATGACTGAACAACAACCAAAGGGAAGAGAAGCTAAGTGATTTGACCAAGGGCATCCAATAAGTTGCAGGGTTACAGGTCAATTCTTCTGATTTGAAATCTAATCTTCTTTCCTCTTCATTATACTTCTTCCTTTTTGTAAGAAGTACAGGTCATTTGTAGTGGTAATATCTAAGAGTTAGAATCGTAGTCTGTTATGCTGGTCAATTTTAACAATTGACTTTCTAAGGTGAAAATGTATACATTATACAACACACTTTTAATTTTAATCTTCATTATTTATTTTCTCCATCATTTTCTTCAGTATAGAAAATCAACAAAAAATTATGCAAGCCCTGATTTAGAGCAATTGGTAATTCCAAGATATAAATTCTCATAATGAAAATTTAACAATTGACCCTCTGGAGCAGTACAAGCCATCTCCTGTACATCATCATTGCATGTAAGAAAGCTCTTTTGTGGGCCACATCATTTGATTCCCACAACAGTCGTCTTAAGGAGATGCTATTTATTCTGATTTTGCAGGTTTGATGGCACAGATGAGCTAAATGACTTGTCTAGGGTCACTATGCTAGAAATGTCTTCAATGAAATTTAGTAAGAGGTCTTTTATTTTTTACTTCAGGTCTAAGACATGCATGCAACTGCCTTTGAAAAGAGCTGGCATAAGTTCTTGAATAGTAGATTATCAAATATTTATTAACTTCATTTGCATTTTTAATAGGATAACTAGAATTGTAGATATGGGAAGTACTATGACATAATGTTTTTAGATTAAAGCAATGGATTTGACCATTTCTTTTATGAATCTGACAGTTTTTTTTTTTACTCTCCTGTAGGCAAAATGGAAAGATGTGAGGTAAATAGTTTAGTAGGCAGATTTGCAACTGATTGAGTAACCAGACCAAATAGTGGTTAATTATCAATGCCTCATTGTCAGTTTGGATAGAAAGAAGTCTCTGTGAAGTCCTCCTGGGGATTTGTGATTCATGAGCACAGGATCCATTAATTTTTAACTATTTCTGTCTCCATCAACATGTGGCACAATGATTAAAACACAAAAATAATCTAATATGCATTCATTGAATTGATTTGAATGTCTGCCCCTAGAAAAGGTCAAGGAGAGATATTATGAGAACTAAGAAAGCACATGAAGCAAAGTTGTGATAGATGTCCCAGATCTTTTCAAGTTCAATCACTCTATTGAACCAAATGGTTCTAGAAGCTGCTCTCTTCCAGTATGTCCTAATACTTCTTCCAGTTTTGTGGTATGTTGTCCATTTCTCCTTTTTAGATGCATTTCATCCTTCAAAATTTGTGTCTTATTCCTTTGTTTCTTTTTGTTAAAATTATCTTGCTTATTATCCCAATTTTGTGATTTTGAGTAGAAACATCTGAAATTATTGGACTTTTAAAAATGTCTTTTTTAATGTCTCCATTTTTGGATACATCTACATTGAATATCTGGACATTTCTACTACTATTCTTCCTGTATTGTAAATACTACCTATGGCATATATCTTGGTGGAAATAAATAGGCTTTTCTTCTTTTCCTTTTCCTTTTCAGTTTAAGACAATTTGGATTAGCTTGTAAATACTCTAAATAAATATATTCTTATTAATCCTTTTTTGCATATACTTTATCCCTGGCTAGGCACCTATTATTTTCATATTTTCATTCAGATCAGTATATTATATCCATAGAAAAATTATCTGGTATTATTATTATAAATATGCCCTCCAGGTAAATAGGATTATTCAATATTTTAGTTACATACTTGAATTGTTCCTGTTATATGGACCAAAATGATGGAATTGGTTTTACTCATTGGATGGACTCAGTAGTAAGCAATTTGTAACATCATTAAGAATAAACTTTGTAATTCTATCATTTGATAATTAAATTTTAATACAACAAACTTCCAGTCCTCTCATAGATTGCTTTCATCTTTGACCAGTAGTTAATAAAGAGCAATAGGAATGAATCTTACTTTGGTACCAGAAACATATTTTTGAATACTGAAACAAAAATTATAGGAAAAGCCCCTTTGGCTTTGGTTTATTGTAGAATAAAAGGAATCAGATAACAAATAGAATCAGAATAAATAGAATCAATTTTCTTCATTTTTTTCTTCCCTCCCTTCCTCCTGCCTTTCTTCCTTCATTCCTTCGTTCCTTTTTTCTTTAATTATTTATTCAAGCATTCATTCACGTATCTATTTAATTATTCCAGGACCTCAGATTGTATTGGTATGATTAACTCATGAAGAAGAAACACTTCTACCAGTATCATAATTGTGATTATTCTACCACTTAGAGTCTTAGAGAGTTGCATGGGACATTGAGGGGTCAAATGACCTGTCTAGGTTCAAGCAGCATTATATTCATCAGAGGATAAACTTGAATCCATACCATCTTGATTCCTGTATCAGTTCTCTATCCTTTTTGCTACTTCAAAAGTAGGAGCTTAATTGTGCATATATATATATATATATACATATATATATATGTCTAAAGAAAAAGAGTAATAATAGGTATATCTTTTTTAGATGGAACTTAAAAATGCCTTTTTAAAATCATAATTTCTTTCTATTATTACTTATATGATTCCGACATAGAGCAGATTCATGACAGTAATTTTCAAAAAGCAGTGGTCTTCAGAAAGTGCGCAACCATTTGGGCTTAAAGGGAATATCTCATAAAGTACTGCAGCTAAATATTTGTGAAATATACTGTGAAATACACCTCAAAAACTTCTTCCTCCAGGAAGTTTTCCATGATATTTCTAGTCAATAAAGCCCTAACTTAATTAAATATGGTATGTTCTAGATGAGAATGAAAAGACATGACCCCAAGTTTTGATTCTGCTATTCACCAGTTGTATGTATGACTATGGGAAAAATCAGTTGGAATCTTGTCAGATTTCTTTTCTGTAAAATGGAGATAATTGTATTCCCTGCTTGAAAGTGTTGATATAAGGAAAATACTTCATAAGTTTCAAGGGCTATGTAAATATGATTAATACCTAGTAATCCTCCCCATCATAATTGTCTAATATTGTATTTTTAGATCTGCTTAGTGAATGTTTATTTCCTTCCCTTCCTTAAATCCATACCACTCATCTTGTACATTTTCCAGTTTCTCTCATGCGATTCACCTAACATTTGTGTGCATGTTTCTACTTCTCAAGAGAAAAAATGCTATCAGCTATCCTTACTCTTATAATGCAAAAGGGCAATATTTTTTGATTATACATTTATTTTATGAAATTCTTTCCTTTATTTCTTTTTTTTCTATGCAATTCCTTATTTGTAATGCACTGGAGCCCTCTTGTTATTACCATCTACATTACTGGTGTTTTAGTTGATATTTTATTGGCTTTGACTCCTTCATAAAGCACTTGTTTATTCTTAGATTTTTCACCATGGTTACCATTTTTATTTGTCTGATACTTATTTTAGTAGATAATGATCTCCTAATAAGTGAGAGTTGGAAGCTCTTGTACATGACACTGGTCTAGATAAGTCATTATAATTCATTTGTGAGTCCACTGGAATTTCTGTCCCCACCCTAATAACCTCATCTAGCAACAATAAGACTACTATATGATTTTTCTCCAGTATCCTACTAAAAACCTAATATCACTTAAAACTCAAGGATTCGTGATTTTATCACTCCCTTTGATTAAAATCACAACCCTTCTTCATTTCGATAAACCATTTTTCATTATTTCCATGACCAAACAATCTAACACGTTGTCAATCTGGTGGTGAGACTTTCTAAATATTTGCTTTTGGCTAAGTAACTTCCTTACTTGTAAAATGAAAGTGTTGGATTTAATGATTTTTCAAAGTACTTTCTAGCTTTAATAAATTTTAAAGTTGTATTTTAAATTGGATGACCTGTATGAAATAGGTGCTTACCTTTTTTTCTGCTTGTGGTATCATCTATCTTCAATTGTGGCTTAGATTAATCTCTTCTCAACACTTACTGTTTAATATATATTAGGGTTTATTTTGATCGAGAAATAAGTTGAAACGCTTTAGTAAAAATATATTAAACTTTGTAGAAAAAAAAAGTATACCCTAAGATTTCTGAATCTGTATGCAAGTGAGAGTACTTTTGGCATTGGAGAATTTTAATAGAGATCCTGACTTTGTCACTTATTATCTGTCATTTGACTTCTTCACTTTCCTTACACTTAAAATGAGGGCTTTTTAACAGATAAAAGTTGTACCTTAAATGTACTTGTACTCTTTTCTTTCCAGAAGAACTGAGCAAATAGGGAAAAAAGCATGATGAAACCCTATAAATATAAATGTTTATTCAATAGCTGGTTGTGGACTATCTCTATTTTTTCATAGCAAGTGACACTTCAAACATTTAAAATAAAAAAGAATGTATAAGTAGGAGCCAAAACCTAAATCTGTTGACTCATTTTATTGAATGAATCAATCCCCTGCAGCCAGGAAGTTCTGAGGAAGATGATAGTGTATTGAAGCAGGAAGTGGTACTCTGGGGCTTCGGTCTGAGCACCCAGTTTACTATAAAAAAAAATACATAGGCATGAAGGAGAATCTGGCCCAATGCTTCCCTAGCCACCTAAACTCCTCCAAAAATGACCAGGTAGAGCTTCTGGACCTTTCATCACAAGCATGCTCCATTCCTCTGATACACTACCCAAAAGGAAGACTGTTGTTTAGAATTCTCAGTGAGGAGGACAAATTTCTTGGCTGGTCTAAATATTTTTGTTGAATATTTATCTTCCACAAAAGTTCCACTTTTATTAAATAGAAGTATCTTAATCTATACCCTGTTTTTGGACAGAATTATACTTAGATCACTCTTAAATGATTTTGTTGACATTTTCCTTTGCAATCCCCAGAGGGTGTTTGCTTGCCACCCTTTGTGTAGCATCCAGGTATATCTCAGATGTCAAATGATTTTGTATAATTGTGTCTAAGAACTACTAAAAGAGTATTTAGAGTTGGTACCTCCATAGGTCTTCAAATGGTTTATTAATTCTTTCTAACTCCTTAAATCTATTTTTTAGTTTAGCACTTACATAAATCATGACAATTCACTGGATGGTAGACTGCTATCTTTTTTTATGGTGGTCATTAAGGACAAGGAACTGGGAGAAATTTTTGTATTGCTCTCCCTTCTTCCTCTGTCTTTCCTTATAATTTGGGAAATACGTAGGTTCAGAAATCAGTTTCTTTCCTCCCTAATTACTGTCTCTCACTGATGCACTTAGAAGGTATGTTGGGGGATCACTGTATGTGTGTCTCTGGGAGAGTGTGTATGGGGAACATGTTCACCAAATGTTTAAACTTCCAGAAAATGATGCAAATTTCTCCTTTTTCTGGGAGAAAGATCCAATACTTCTGCACTAAAGGTTGGTCCTTTGTGCTCAAGATACTCCATGTAATCAATAATAAATTGACATTTTATTTATACTGTACATCCCTTTTCCTTTTTAAGAGTCTTACCTGGGAGACAAATGTTATTTGTATTCTCAAAAATGAAGTGCTAATTAGAATACCAGGGAGGACAATTTCATTATTACAGGAGAAAGATTCTATCAGTTGACTAAAGAGTAATATTTTTACTCAGTAGCTTTTTTTTTTGAGAAGTAACCAAGAAAATATATTTTGGATGAGAAAAGCTATACTGGCTGGTATACTAATAATATATTGTTATGACTTTGTAAAACAGTGGCATGATTTTAACTGGAATAGATTAGAATAGGGATTCTTACACTTTCTTGTGCCATGGATAACTTTGGAAGACTAGTATTTTTAACTGCAAGAAGTAAAATATGAGTTAAAAGGGAGCTTTCTGGTTTGTTTGGTTTTTTTAGTTCATAGACCTTGGGTTAATATCTCCTGACATAGAGATTAAGTAGAGACAATACAATGAGATAGATTCTTAGAGTAGACACTTGTTAGTCATAGTATGATACTTAACTGCATGACTCTGGAAAAGTTATACAACAAATATATATATAAATTCTTTCTATTCAATACTGATGATAAGTCTCTGATGACATTTTTCAAAGGATGTTGTGAAGGAATTGCATTATTTGCACCAAAATTTTATGTAAATGTGAGTTATATTAAATAATTTGTTTAAATGTGAAGGAAATCTAGAAATAACAGGAGCCACTGATTGAATGTATGATTTGGGGGGCAGCAAGGAAAGCAGTTTTGACCTAAGCCTGTTTAGATTTAAGGGGTAGATAAATAGTGCCATGAATAGAAAACATCATCTGAAATCAGGAAGCCCTGAGCTCAATTCCAGCCTCCGACTTCACTAGCTATGTGACCCTAAGCAACTCACTTAACCCTATTTGCCTCAGTTCCTCATTTGTAAAATGAGCTTGGAGAAGGACATAGCAAACCAGTTCATTATCTTTGCTAAGCATACTCGAAATGGGGTCATGACGAGTCTGATATAACTAATATGAGAGAACAAAGAAAAAATTAGATCTAAACATTAGACAGAAAACAAAGACCATTTGGGGGGTTACTCAGGTACCTGAAAAACAAAAACAAAACAAACTAATAAAACCCTCATCCTGGACTTGAGGATAAAAGCACAGGGAATTAGCAAAAAATTTAGCAAAAAAAAAAAAAAATCAGCAGGCTGAAAAAAAAAGAGATTAGAAGAGTTTTAATGTTTGTGCTGACCTAAGTGAGTAGTCTACACCTGCATAGTTGTTTTTTTTTTTAATGAATGTGACTTATACTCAGTGATCCATTCTTTTAAAAAAATCATCTGCATTTGAATTAAGGTGTTCTCCAAGACCCATTCTTGCCCTAACTTTCTGATATTGTGATTCTCTGGTATTCTGATTTGGTCATGCTTCATTGGACATCATAGGGAAAGAAGAAAATATGGGAGAAAAGCTATAAATGTAAGGGAAATGGCCTTTAGAGGAAAATTCTATCCCTCTAATTTTACCTCCCATTTGCTTTTTTGTTTTTATTTTATTTTTTTTTAAATCTTCTTACTAAAGGCAAGTGATTACCCAGCTGGAGGAACCTTCTGTTTGGAGTTTCCAAATCATAGACATCAAATCCCAGAATATCAGAGTTGAAAAGAACTTCAAAATTCATCACGTTTAACCCATGCCTGAGCACAAATCCCAAACCAATGGTCATCTAGGCTTTGTTTGAATACCTGTATTGTGGGAGAAATCCTTTAATTCAGTCTATTCTAGTTTTTCATATAACTAACAGTAAGGAAATGTATTCTTACATTGAGCTAAAATCTACTTCTTCACAACTTTCATTATTTCTTTTAATTCTGACTAGTTCTGGTTGTCATGGGAATACTCTAATTCACAACAGAGTTTGTTACAATGTATAGAACAGATTGTTTGGCATGCTTGTAGGCTCTTTGGAAGGGGACTATAACATTAGAATGTTATAGAATTGGCTTTGAGCATGAAATAGAATTTTTGGAATGTTTGAAATAAAAGGAAGTTGATTATGAAAATCAATCAATTAATCATCCATCAAGCACCTGCTCTATCCCCTGATATACAGAGGACTTCAGGAAATGTCACTTTGATAATGTTATATCTCTACTGAAGAAAAACATTCATTGGAGCATTTTATCTAAAGTCTTCTTTCTGTCACCTTTCTTATCAATGACTGAATTTAATTCTGATTAAAACCTAATAGAATCATCTTGATATCTTTCTTTCCTTCCCTCCAAGACAATATGAATTCTTAGCTTACTCTCTTTGTTATTCGATTTGCCCTGGCTTGAGTGCCATTTCTCCCTCTTTCCAAAAGTCTATAGACCAGCATTTGCAAAGTATTGGCATGCATGCAGAGGCAGCACTTGAGGAGCTGCTCTATTTCCCCTCTGCTCAGAGACTGAGGACATTTTTTGCATGCCCGGCCCCTCTGTCCAGGGAGCACTTCCTCCCTCCACTCTTTGGTATAATGCAGCTGGAAATCACAGTCTCGGCACATAAACTTGAAAACCTTCACCAGCACTGCTATAGACTTAACCATTATTCAAAGCCAAGCTTAAAAATATCCATGAAGTCTTCTCTAAACTATTCTGGCTAGTCAATTCATTAATTTGTAACTTTACTAATGGAAAGATCATTTTTTAAAAGAGATGACAAAAACTCATTGCTTTATTAAAATATATTAAAAACAATTATATGTATCTCATAGAAATGTTCTACCAATATTTTTCTTTGTTTCTCTTTGAAAAGGTATGAATTCCTTACATAGGATATACATTTCTCTTGTCATGAGTCTTTAAACCACAATTGAGCATTGATTGACTCAAGTGTATTGGCAATATAGATCAATGAGTTGACCTCATTATTGGTAAAGGTCATATTACAGCTTCCTTATATCATACATACTTGTAATTTTCCTTTAAAGAAGAAAGACAGGGAGACACACACAGACAGAAGCACAGACAGAGTGACAGAGACAGAACAAGATAGAGACAGAGGGAGTAAGAGAGACTCAGAGAGAGATGTCAGGAAAACACCAAGATAAAGAATTACAGACAAGGACTTGGTTCCCTTGAGAAATCTTTTTCTGATTCTTTAATTCATATGATGCAGATGCAGAAGGAAGGCATATTTCATTATAGAGGCTACCTAGTGATTTCACCATCTCTCCTCTGTCATGAGGGCACTGCTCATAGAATTAGAAGTCCTAAGAATTATAAAATTGGAGGTCCATTAGATGTGGGAAGGATTGCTTGATGTGTGAATAATTCTGAGTTCTTTCTCTGTCCCTTCCCCAAGAACTGCTATAATATAAGTTTTTATGACTATATACTGGAGAAACTAGACATGGACATGCTGATACATACACACACCTGTATATATGCATTTATCTACATTATTCTTTATATTATCTGTTGAATTAAGCACTGCCTGTTTGTTCACCCACATTCATATATGGAATATAAAGGTACATTTCCTTTAGAAGTGATATAGACATGGAAAACATTCTAATATAGACAAGGAAGAGGCTACTAAGGAGCACAGGAAGAAGAGACAAGCTCTCAGGTTGGAAATGGGAACCCAGACAACTGCTTTCTGCCCAGATTAAAAAATATTTTTTCCCTAGAAGCATGTAGTTGGAATTTTAACTTCATACTCTATCTCTGATAACCCAGTACTCCGTTTGTACTTACCTATCTCCAAATTTTAGTAAGAGTAAAGGAAAAGCATAAAAATCTTTGCTCTATAAAACTGATAGAATATAATTAGTAACCATAATTCAAAATGTGTATGATACTTATAAAATCTCTGCAGTGTTAATATTCAGTGACATCACTGCTGAGAGTGTTTGATAAATATTGTTATATTTTTAAGAATATAAAAAAGTACTTTTAAAAATTGGAAAAATAATGCAAATAAAATAAAATAAATACCTGAAAACAGGTCAACACATCTCTTTGGCTTTGTAGAATTTTCATTGTTAGAGTTGTTAAATGTTGTAAATTAAAATTTTACTGGATCCTCTTATAAATATCTGCTTTGTGGAGATGAATTCCTTAATATTTCTTAAGAAATAATTGTGGGGGCAGCTGGGTGGCTCAGTGGATGGGGAGCCAGACCTAGAGACAGGAGGTCCTAGGTTCAAATTTGGCCTCAGACACTTCCCAGCTGTGTGACCCTGGGCAAGTCACTTAAGCCCATTGCCTAGCCCTTACCTCTCTTCTGTCTTGGAACCAATACACAGTATTGACTCCAAGATGGAAGGTAAGGGTTAAAAAAAATAATTGCAATAGGGCATCAAGGTGGCTCAGTGTATAGAGAATCAGGCCCAGAGCAAGAGATCCTGGGTTCAAATCTGCCCTCAAACAATTCTAACTATGTGACTCTGACCCCCAATGCCTAGCCCATATTGCTTTTCTGCCTTAAAACCAATGCATAGTATTGATTCTAAGGCAGAAGGCAAGAGTTATCATTTTTTAAAGAAAGAAATGCATAACTACTATGGGGAATTTTGGTCTGACAAGTATACTGCCTGGGAGAAAAAAAGATCAACTCCACAGTTGGCCACAGATGAGAAAACAGTGTATTGTTTCTAGGAAAAGCTAGGAATCCCAGTATTTAGTGCACTTGAAACTTTGCTATGCTGTATGCATAGATCAGACCACCAGATGCAGGAGGGAAAGCAGTGGATTTATAGTCTGAAGGTCAGATTTCAATATCAAGGTAGCCCCTTTATTGGCTGAATGATTCTATACTAATTAGTGTGTGTGTGTGTGTGTGTCAGTTTCATCATCTATTAAATAAAGGAATTAATGTGTGTGTGTGTGTGTGTGTGTGTGTGTCAGTTTCATCATCTATTAAATAAAGGAATTAAACTTGGGATCCTTCCCGTTCAGTTCAATAGATTGAAGTACTTCTTTTACATAAGGGACTGTATTAGGGACTGGGAATAAAAAGACAAAAGGGAAAGGGATGCCTTCCCTCAATGGACTTTTATTCTACTAGGAGTCTGGCTCTGATATTTCTTCATGTTAACATGACATTCAGTTCTAGTCATGTTAAAAAAATTGGCAAACAACATTATTCAGAGAAAAGCGATATCAGTGTCTGCTGGGACTAAAAGGGGCATCCTAAAAAGATTAAAGGAGCCAGTCGATACTGAAATCAATGGTTCCTTTTGAGGGGTATTTTTAAGGAAAAGCTACATGGTTTGATGGATGATAACCAAGGGAGTATGCAGCAGTGACAGCAATGAAAGTGCCCTCTATCAACCCAATGAGCCCCACATATTGGGTATGAGCCAGGACTGGGGCAGGGCAATAGATGCGGAGGGGCGACTCATAGCATGGTATCTTCTACTGTTACTCCATTGCTCTCAAGAGGCTTGCCCTTTATGAATGGAGCTAGTCTCTGCTGGAATGATGCTCCATTGGACCTCCTTCTGGCCACTGATGGCAATATATCAGCTGAAATCCCTTCTATCTTGCTAGGGAATCATGATTAAATCCTGCCCTGATAAGATAATGCACACAGTTTCTTAGTTATCACTATTGTACTCATTGATGTTTTGGAACCAGTTCTTATTGGGTTTATAAGAACCTTTAAAACTAAGAAGGCTTAATTTATTCTTTTATTGATTGTCTAAACTTAAAAAAGTGATAGAGAAAACCTTTATAATGCCTATTGGAAAGTGAGTTGTTAAAAACTTACCATTATTATTCATTTTTAGTTATGTTCAACTTTCCATGATCCTTTTTTGGTATTTTGTTGGCAAAGACACTGGAGCGGTTTACAATAGTTTACCATTGCCTTCTGCAGATCATCTTAAAAATGAGAAAATTGAAGGTTTAGTGGCGTGCCCAGAGCCAGCCAACTAGCAAATGTCTGAGCTTGGATTTGAACTCAGGAGGATGTCTTCCTGACTCAAGACTAGGCACTCTATCCACTGTAGCATCTAAATCCCTACCTAGCCATAACCAGTTTAAATAAATAAATAAGCCAAGTAGCATGCTGTTAGGCCAAGTTTATGTCACTTTTTCAGCCACTTGTATCAGCAGGTATCCTGTTAAAGGTAACTATTTTACTTAAAGGTTAATCACTTTTATATGGCCCCAAGAAAAGATATGGCTAAATAACAAGTGCTTTTTTATTAAACAAACAAAGGAGGCATGGTCAGTATTTTCCACTCACCTAACTCACAACCCTGTCTTTATTATACTTACTTATTAATAACAAAATCTAAAATTGCTTTTGTACTGTATTTGGCTAATGAGAAGAAGAAAGAAAAAGAGAGAGAGAGAGAGAGAGAGAGAAAGAGAGAGAGAGAGAGAGAGAGAGAGAGAAAGAGAGAGAGAGAGAGAGAGAGAGAGAGAGAGAGAGAGAGAGAGAGAGAGAGAGAGAGAGAGAGAGAGAGAGAGAGAGAGAGAGAGAAAAGGGGAAGGAGGAAGAAATGAAGAATACATTATTCTTCTGTTTGTTTTTAAGGAGTGTGAGGTGTAGATAAATCGAGATTTTTAAAAAAAGAGTTAGATATGACCATCACTACAACAAAAAAACGACTGTACTTGAAACAATGTTCAAAGAATTGGTTGATGAACAGGCAAAGGCTAAATTAGCTTTCCTTCAAGGGAAGGAAAGAGTAATTAAGGAAAATTGGTATAAAATGCCAAAGGCATGTTTGCTTTGCATGTGAAAGAAAAAAGGCACTTTAAAAAACTTGGTGAGTTTTATTAGTATAAAGAAGAGATTCCTTGAGTCCAACATTTTTAGAGAATACTGGAAGAAAATAGAAAATTAGGAACAAAGGAAGAGCTTTTGGAAATTCCCACTAGAATTAAATGCAGAAAGAAATACAAGATCAGCTTAAAAGTTGGTTCAGCAACTTCAAGGAGATGTGTTATTGCATATGATGTGAAAACGTTCAAGTCAAAAGTGACACCCAAGAGAAAATTACTTTAAGGGCTGCTTATATTTTGGAAATGTCTTAAGGATCAATTGTCAACAATTAGAACTCTTGTTAATTATAAACCCCTGTTCAGTCTGACTCCCAAATTCCTAAGAGGAAGATGAGAATGAGGACGGGAAAGAGCATGAGGAGTGAAGTTGGGAAAGAGACAAAATTTAACCAAATCCATCTATCAGATGATCATGGATTCAGATTAAAGACATTAGAAGACATTTAGTTCATTGCCCTCATTTTATCTATTCTCTTTTCTCAGCCAAATGATTAGCAAAATAACGATGGATGTTATTTCCTTCCCTCCGAATTCTTCCTAAGTAAGACTAAAAATATTATTTAACTTAATTTATTTGTAATGTTAAAAGATATCCTCAATTTTCTTAACCTCTGTCACTTTATGTCATAAAAAATTGAGTAATCAAATGATAGGAATTCAGAAAGAAGGCTAAAGAAATGTAATTCCTTAAGATGACAAGTTGTCCTGAAGTTGTGAAAACATTCAATTTTGAAGTATATTTTATTGGGAGAGATTTGGGTGATTTGGTGGATGAAGAGCCAGGCCTAGAGATGGGACATCCTGAGTTCAAATTTGACCTTAGATACTTGTTAGCTGTGTGATCCTTGGCAAGTCTCTTAAGCCCCATTTCCTAGCTTTTGCCACTCTTCTGCTTTGCCACCAATACATAATTAAAAAAAAAATAAGAAGTATATTTTGTTTTCATTTGATCATTATATTTGTGTCTAGATCTTTGAGACCTCAGTTTGGGATTTTCTTGGCAAATATACTGGAATGATCTGCCATTCCCTTCTCCAAATCATTTTACATGTGAGGAAAATGAGGCAAACAAGGTTAAGTGACTTGCTTAGGATCACCTAGCTAGTGTCTGAGATCAAATTTGAACTCAGGTCTACCTGATATCAGGCCTGGTGCTTTATCCATTGCACCATCTAGTTGCTCCTCAGAAGTATATAGCACACTGTAAATATAAGTACTGTGCAGTAACGATGTAGAAGGAGGGGGGGGGTTGTTAAATTAGACCTGAAAAGCAGAAGTTCTGCATCATAAAAATAAATAAACCCCATAGCAATGACAATGTGGCACTACACCACTAGAATGCTATAGAATTTCAATAAGATAGATATCCAGGGAAGATTAGAGTCACTTCAAGCAGGCCTGTGTATACATTTTTTAAAAGATGATGATATTTTTAAAGGTATGCACAGTTCCTTTTTTTTAAAATTCCATTTATTTATTTATTTATTTATTTTAGAATTTTTCCCATGATTAGATGATTCATATTCCTCCTCCCTCCTCCCTCCTCCAGCCCGTAGCCAATGAACAATTCAGCTGGGTTTCTCCATGCATCATCGATCAAAACCTATTTCCATATTATTAATAATTGCAGTAGAGGGATCATTTAGAGTGTCCATTCCCAGGCATATCCCCATCGAACCATGTGATCAGGCAGTTTTTTCCTTCTGTGTTTCTACTCCCACAGTTCTTTCTCAGGATGTGGATAGTGCTCTTTCTCTTAGGTCCCTCAGAATTGTACTGGGTCATTGCATTGCTGCCAGTAGAGAAGTTCATTAAGTTCGATTGTGCCTATGTGCAGTTGTTAAATAGGTTCAATGAATTTAAGTATTTGAGAGAATACCAACTGCAAGCATGAGTCAAGTTAACATAATAGGAATTCACTGTAAAATTGATTGATATTCATCAAAAAAGAAGGCAAGAATATACGTAAAGAAAAACAACCACAAAATCAACAACAAAGCATTTTCGGTATAATTTAAAAATAAGTTTGGAAAAAAGGGATTTAGGAAGAAATTAGAGTAGCCTTTTAAGACAAAAATAACTCAGAGATGGGCCAGGCTTGAATAAGTGCACAAAGCATTTTCTTTAATTCCTAAATTTCCTATATTATCTATATGTATGTATATATGTATGGTATATATATGTATATATATATATAGTAGGTGCATATACACCTCCAGACAGATATAAATTATATAATATTATAGGATATTATATATATATATGATAGGATATATGTAAAAACCTAGAGGTTTACTATATACCCATTCATTTTATATACACATACCATATACAAAAACAGAAGACAAACCAAGTGGATGAAGAATATCTATTGTCCAAACTATAGAATCAAAACAGCATAGATATGTACACAAATAGGAACTCAGAATTGATTATCCAGATGGGAACATTAAGAAGTTAAGTAACTTACTCATGCTTACACAGGCCATGTAAAATGATGACATCTAATTAGGTATACATCATATAGATTTGATCCATCCATGTATTTTTGTGTTTGCATTTACACATGTTTGTGTATACACACACAACTATAAATACAAAAATATACATACACATCTTGGGGAGACACTGCCAGCAAACATTTGGCAGAATCCATTTTTGAACTGGAGGACGGAAGATGTCTGGGTTGTCTCTGAAGAAACTATAACTTTTTTTTAATGACCCACAAATTTATCCCTGAAACCAAAGTTCATCTTTTTAATGCCAGTGGTCTTCGGGTCATATTGAATGTCTGGGAGTCATGGAGCACTAGAAGATGTATAAATTGAGGGTGATTCAAGAGACAATAGAGGAACACAATAACACTTAGCTTGCAGGAAGGAATACGAAGATCAAATAGGATAGCCCATGTGAAGGAGACTTTAAAGTGCTCTATAAATGTTTTCTAATCATTGTTGTTGATTCTTCATTTTAGAAGAGGACCAATGACATCATGATCTGGATTAGCGAGGGAGGTGGATTTAAGTTAGGCAGAGTGGTTCAGAGCTGTTACTCTCCATCATTTCTCTTACCATCATCCAAGTCCAGTGTTAAGACAAAAGTGAGGATTTCTGGGAATGACCCAGGAGGCAGTGAGAGACCTCTGTGTCTTCTATTTCTGACCAAGCTCTAAGCATTCCGGGGTCCTGCTTTGGCCACCCTTTTCGCTGTTGGTTCAAATTGTTCTTTTCAGTCCATTCTGCCAGGGTTTGGGAGATGTGGTGTGGAGTCTTCACATGTGAGAGGTAGACATACTCAACTCTCCAAAGGGTTTGAGAGCTGTTGATTACCTTCCTCCTGGTTTAGCCCATTTGCAGAGGCTAACTTAGGGTTTTTAGGAGCGAAAAGAATGTAACCACTCCTTTTATACCCAAATTAAAGAAAAAGTTTTTTTTTCCATATTGACTCTTGTTCCCTTCTAAATTCACCATCCTGGCATTCTGATCTCAAAGAAATAGTCTGCCTACTGACACGCACATAACACACACACAAATGTAGTTGCAAAGGTTCAGTGAGCTCCCTCCACTTATGCATAAATTGCCTCTGGGCATAAAATATCTAATTTTTGAGAAAATATTAAAGGAGCTATTATCAACTTGTTTTCTCCTCAGAAGATTGTAACCATTAAAGTCTTTAATTACTTCATTTTCACTTTCAGCATAGCATTAGCAGTTTAGCACTTCAACTACAAAAATGATTAATGAACCTGAGAATTCATTCTCTTAACACTTTGGAATATCAGTCTGTAATGTAGAGTGAACACTGGAGCTTGTTCTAAGTCCTAGCCACTGTCATATTTTCCTAGCAAATACCTTACTGCATATTAAGTGCCCAATCATTGTGAAATATGCATAATTATAGCCATCTTTCCTTTTTCTTACATAGAAGTAGAAAGTGTAATGTATCAGACACAATGACTTCAAACTAAGACTTGTTATAAGAGAATAATACCGGAGTGGAGATATTAAATTTTTTATGATAATATTTTCCAAAAAAGCCATATCATCAGCCAAACATAGTTTCCACTTTATCATCCATCCAAACATATTTTTTTAATTTTGGGGAAGCATCTTCTATTTGCATATTTATGTCAATATGAATTTTGCAAATCAAAAAAAGAGAAGGAATTAACAACAGAAATGTAGATGTGGGGAACCACATTTTTCTGGGAACCACTGCCAAATCATTCTAAATTCATTTGGGGCTACTTCTGTCTTGAACTAGAATCATAGATCTAGAACTAGGTGGAGCTTCTTAGGTCATCTAGTTAATTTTACAGATAAAGAAACTGAGACCCAGCAGGTTAAATGACTTATTCAAGAATACACAGATAATAAAGAGCAAAACCAGGTTTTCCAAACTAGATTATCTGACTCATCAGATTCAATGTTCTTCCTTTTGTACGATTTTACCTCCTTTTAATTTCCGTTTAGATCCAGTATGGTAGGCATTAGATTCAGAGGATATTGATTCAAATTCTACCTGGTACTTACTAATTTTGCAACTTTGGTGGCCAAATAGGGGATGGACTAAAGTGGAGAAATAGTTGTGGAAGGCAGACCAACCTGAAGACAATGGCAGTATCAGAGGAGAGAAGAGGCCATATGGGAGAGATGTGGCAAAGCTGATCAGCAACAATTTGAATATGGGAGGTGAGAGTGAAGAATCGATATCTGAGAGCAGTCTTGGATCAGACTCTGTGGGACTGAAAGAACAGTTGCTATCTCAACAGTAATAGGTTATTCCCACATTTTTGGAGAGACAGAGTAACACCATTTCAGTAGTTGTACATTCAATAGACTCTTGGAATTAGGAATATAGAGCTGGAAGACAAACTTTGAGAAGCTGTGGTGGTGTAGTGGAAAGAGTTCTGAATTTAGAGTCAAATGACATACTTTTAATTTTGACCAGGTGTGACTTTGGGCAAGTTACTTAACATAACCATGCCTCAGTTTTGTCATCTCAAAACAGTTTTAGAATAGTCTCTATGGTCCCTTTCTCATGATACAGGTGAGAACTACAGAGGTAACATGGCTTTCCCAAACTCTCATGGCTTTAGTAAAACAGATGACTAGAATTCAGGATGCCTGATTCTCATTCCATCGTTTTACTCTTGATGCTTCACTTTCAGTTCTGTTTTCCATTTTTTGTTTGCTTGCAGTGAAAATTCAGAGGAGGTAGTATTAATCAGGTAAAATGAAATACTTTTGGAGAATCTCTATTTAGATTTTAAAATGTCCAGGATTACTCAACTGGTTATTATTTTGAGTGGATTTTGGTATTCTCAAACTTTTCACACCTTATACCATGGGATAAAAATAATTGAAAACTGAATGAGGGAGACAAGGAAATGTCAATTTAAAGTCATAAAAGCTTTTATTATAAACCTATTCCAAACTTTTCCCAAATTGTTAAGTAGAGTAGTTTAGCTTTTCCTATCATATATCTTTCATACTTTATATACATATTTACTAACAGACATGGGGGAAGATAGTCAAACAAAAAATCCATAGTTAAATATGTATATATCCATATCTTGGGAATTAAATAAATAATTTATTTTTGTCCACTTCAATTAGGAATTATTTTTAGATCCAGTATGGTAGGCATTAGATTCAGAGGATATTGATTCAAATTCTACCTGGTACTTACTAATTTTGCAACTTTGGTGGCCAAATGGGGGATGGTTTCATCTGTCTGGTTGAAAAATGATTTCATCTGTCTAGTTGACTTTTTTCTTGTAATTTGGAGTCTTAGATAGTTAACTGGCAGTATCTGAGGGATTGTGACTTTCCTGGGTCCATTCATCCTCTCCATAGATGACAAACTGATATTCCAAAGTAACAAATTTGACCATATTATTTCCTTGCTAAAGAGTGCCTCTAGATAAAATGTAAAAATCTTAGTTTGCTTTTTAAAGTTCCCTTCAAACTAGTTTTGGACTTTCCTTTCCAGGTTTATTTCACATCATCTCCCTTTATACATCTGATGTTCCTGTCAAAATGGCCAATCTGCTGTTCCTCATAGATGAAATCTCATCTTATTGACTTTGCAAAGCCAGTCTCCAATAATGCCTAAATGCCTAAATGCCTAAATGCCTAAAATGAAGTTCTTCCTTAGACCTTCTTCTCTTCTTCACCTCTGCCTTACATAAGATCTTGTTTTTATTGTCATTTAGTCATTTTGGACACTTTGTGACTCCATTTGGAGTTTTCATATCAAAAGTACTGGAGTGGTTTGCCATTTCCTTCTCCAGTTCATTTTAAAGATGAGGATACTGAGGCTATCTAGGGTCAGTGAGTGACTGGCCTCTAGTCACTTACAGGTAATAAGTATCTGAGGTCATATTTGAACTCAGGGGGATTAGTCTTCCTGACTCTAGGCTTGGCACTCTGTGAACTGTGGCACCACCTAGCTGCCCTTTGTAATACCTGACTTCCTTTAAAATTCAGCTCAAATTCAGCTTCCTGAATGAGACCTTTCCTGATCTCCACCACCCAATGGAATGCTATTGCTCTCTCCCAAGAAATCAAGTGTATTTCCTTATCAGCATAGACTTTTTGCACAGATCTTCCTTCTCAACTGAATGCACACCCCTGAAGAACAATAACTATTGCATTTTTATCTTTGTATCCCCAATTCCTATCACAAAGTAGGTCTTTAATAAAGACTGGTGGAATATCTTTAAAGGAATAATAGCTGGTAGTATGTGTCAGAAGCAGGAATGAAACTCATGTCTTCCTGACTTCTTGCCAAGAAATTAAATACATGATCATCTACGTATCTTGGTCCAACTATGTCATGTAGTGGATAGAATCTTTCATAGCTATAGGTCATGTTACTTCCAATCTTTTAAAACATTTATGTAGGACAGCTAAGCAGTACAACAGAGTGCCAGGCGAGGAATCAGGAGGAACTGTGTTTAAATGTGGCTTCAGACATTTTCCAGCTGGGTGACCCTGGACAATTGAATCAAACCGATTGCCTAGCCCTTACCATTCTGCCTCGGATTTGTTACTAAAACAGAAATTAAGGGTTTGTTTTTAAAGTTTATGTAAATCGTCTATGTACTGTGAACAGATTTGGTCATCTCAGATCTGGATATATTTATTGGATGGCTCAAATATCCTTTTTGAACAATTTATACTTTTAGCAAGATCGTATCAGGATCTGAGGCCATTCACCAGAAACCAGCTTGTAGATATTTCTCTGTCTAGTTCAATGAAGTTACTGAACTGGTTGGTCTGCCTAGCTAATTTAAAATGAAATATGATTGGAGCCAGTAGGGCTGCTCTGACATTTATTTCTTTCCAAGTGCTTTTCTTAACAAGTTTTGTAGCATTAGGTGCCTAGTGTTAAACTGATTCACCTTTCTCAGGAAAAGAACTAAATCCATTTTGATTAGCTTTTCTCTTGTTTTATCTTTTGAATATCCTGCTATAACTCCTAGGGGGAGAGACACTTCTACTTCTATTTTTTCTTTTATTTATATATTCATACATCAAGAGAAGCATTGCCTAGTAGATAAAGGTCCAGCTTCATAACTAAGTGGGCTCTAGTGACCCTCTTGAAGTCACTCAGTATCTTTATGCCCCAGATACCTCTCTAAGTACTGTTGGAGCTGCATTCTAATAAAATTTCTGGAAGTCCCTAAAACTGATAAATTATAGATATTGGGCAAATATAAACATATACACATATGTAGATATTCATATATGTATATAAATAATCTCTGTGTGCATGCATTTATGTCACTACACTTATTAAATGCCTTCTATGTACCAGGGACTGTTCTAAGCTCTGAGGTACAAAGAGTCAAAAGGTAGTCTCTGCCCTCAAGGAGCTCATGGTCTAACTGGAGGAGAATGCAAACAATTGCATATATATTATATTGCATATAAACCCACATATACCATATATCTATGTATGTATTCTAATGGCTCTTAGAACATTCAAAAACAGTTTTATCTCTAAAGAATTAAATATTACCTTCTTGGCGGTATATGATACAAAGGGATAAAGAATAGAGGCAGGACTTTTGATTTTCTTGGTATGAGAACTGTGCAGTTTATCATCTTCTCTGCAATTTATAGTCTTGTAGACTCACCTATATCATGAATGGTTAAATGATTTGCCTAGGGTTACATTCTTAGTATATATTTCAAGACTCACTATCCACTGTTCCATGCTGTTTCTCAATAAGATACAAAATTTTTAAAGATAAATTAAACTCTTAAATGTTCATGCAACTGAGTTTATCCCTCAAGCACTAAGTTAACGCATTAAAAAATGCATGTCAGAAAATTAAAATGATCCAGTCACATAGTGAGAGTGAAGAGGAACAAGTACACAGCCCGTGTTTTGGACACAAAACTACTCATTTACCTTCCACAGTAGTGTGGAAGGATCATTGGGCTTTCAGTCAGAAGACTTCAATTAAAATCCTGCCTTTGCTATTTATCATCTGTCTAAATTCAGACTTAAATTCTTCTTCCCCCATTTTTCTCATCTGTAAAATAAGGGAGTAGGACAAGATGACCCCAAGATCCCTTCTACTTTTAGGTCTATGATTCTATGATATATGAACCTGTGTTTTACACTGATATTAATATGTCAGGAGAACAAAGAGGAAGGCCCCAATACATTGGATGGACTATCCATGTAGGAATTATAGGAGACATGAAGAAGAATCTCTTCTTGCTAGGCAGGTTGTCATCTGCATCACTGGAGAAGCTATTTGCAGGGGTGAGATCAGAGCTCCAGAAGAATAAAAATATTCTGCAAATTCTCATGTTCTTTGATTGGTTTATAGTTTAGAATGAGAACCAAAACTGTAAATCTTGAAATTTCTCAGACTTGTGAATGTTAAAAATTTCTACATTGGGAAATTCTCCATTGGAACAATTCCCTACTGGGAACATTCCCCATTTTGACAGTGAGAACTCTCCTTGGATCAGAAATGGGAGGACCTCTGCTCCACCCATACATGGGACTGCTTTGCGGGAGAGAACTCCTTGCTAAACAATGAAAGTACTTTAACCCATACTTATAATGAGGCAAAAAGTTCTTTAAGCCATGCCTATTTTTAGAATTAATACAAGCCAGGAGCAAAGAGGTGAAAACTTATTCAGAAGTTTTTCTGATTCAAACTTACTAAAGGGATTAAGTCAACCCAGCAGTGTTTTTAGAATGGGTTGTCCTTTGTAAAATGTCTACAGTTATTGGTAGATGTAAGGACTTAGGGGAGGTGACATAGGAGAAAAATCCCTATATAAGAAAAGGCAGAATCTCTTGAGAAGGGAATCCTTTTGGAGGATCTCTGATGAGGATCGCTTGGGAAGAATCTCTTGAGAGAGGCTCTGGAGAAGGGAAGCTCTTGGAGGACAATCTCTAAGGTGGTCTCGCTGGAGCTCCTTTGAGGGGACTCTGCCCCTCTGGAGGCTCTGGAGAGAGGCCCTTTGAAACAGTCTCTGGCTGGATCTCTCTTTGAGGAGGACTCTGGCTGGAACTCTCTCTGGTGAAGTCAGCTGAGATGGAGCTGGCCTGGTGTCACTAAAATCCTTGCTTAGACAGACCTTGTGGTGAGTGATAAAAGACTGACTGACTGATCTCTCTCTCTTAAGACTCAGGTCTAGGCCATGTTGGCTTAAGGCCCTTCATGCTTATTCCTTTCTTGCTCTTTCTCTCTTTCTTTAATTCCTCATTGTATTATTAATTAAAAATCTCTATAAAACTCAGTTGACTTGGGTATATTCATAATTGGGAATATATTCCCTGGCGACCACCTTATATTTGATTTAAAAACCAAAACACTATAGTGAAACATATTTTCTGCGGTCAAATTTACTCACCCACTCTTATATCTATCACAATTTATATCTTCCACTATTTTACTCACTACAAAACTTTAAGCAAAATGAAAATTTGAAGGGTTTTGACCAGAAAAGATAGTCCACTTATCTGACTGTGAATTCAAATAATATAAAGTTTAATAACCAGTTGGGATTGGATTTTTTTCCTCCACTTCAGAGTTGAGGCCAGGCCCAAAGGCTGGAGTGGGAGGGTTCTCCCACTCCCATCTACTCTATATCAGTCTTTCTTTGTCTAATTCAGAATCTTAGCAGTACACAGAAAGCAAACAAGAACATTTCTGATCTTCAGAAGTAATTGGGCCTAAATCTTCGGGCTAAAGCAAGAAGAGGCACATCATACCAGACTGGGCTGAACAAGCTCCTCTCTCCTCCAACACCAGGAAGGAACACCAACCCCGGCAGGCTGGAAGTGCTAGTCACCAGACTCAACTGCCACTCCCAGCAGGAAGGAAGTGCTAGTCACAAGATCCAACTACCACTCCCAGTTGCCCCTTCCCCCACCAACTGTTAGTCTAGTTTCCTTTCTACAGTTTCATAGCATCTAAATATGGAAATGAATTGTATTTGCTGTTGAAGACTTGATAATTCCTATTATTTTCAACAAGAATTTATTGGTGTGAGCAAATCACCAAGTGCCCAAGTGCTCCAACCTCTATAGTAAGAGCTATCTTCCTACTGTCTTACTCACTGACTTGCTCAATACTTTAGTTTCCTTGGTCTCTAAAGCTACTTTAGTCTTATTCTTACTAACATAATTGCCTGCTAAAGGAATAAGATTGTCCTTATCAACAATGACTAAAGTATAAAATCTGATACTTTTCATTTCTTGAAAAAATTGAAAATGGTTTAAAAGTTTGAGAAGGGAAGAATTCTGAAAAATTACCAAATGTGTATCATTAAAGGAAGTTGGGATTATAAACCAGAATAGCATTTGCTTAAATTTAATTTCTGGATGGAAAACAAAGATAGTCTATCTTTAACCTAAGTTAAATTTGGATTAGCAGCACCTTAGGACTGGTAACATCTTCAATTCCTTACAGTTCTAGGTTGCCCTGTCTATTTGTATATCTGCTTTCAAACCCCCATTCACAAAAGTTCTTCCTTAGCCCCTGGTCCCCTCAATGAAGAAATGATTTTCTCTTCTGCACATAGATATTCCCTTTTGAGGACATTAGACAGTCTCACATGAAGTGGCATCATTTATATATTATGGAAGTTTCTATGACAGTTCTTGAAAGTCCTAGATATACCTCAGACCTCTTTCTCTTTGACCTGGCCAGTTTTCTTGAATCATATTCCTTGCTTAGATATTGAGGCTCATTTTCTTACTTGGAAAAGTTGGCTCTCTTTATCTTCTGGTCTAAACTGGACTCATTGCCATACAGAAGTCTCAATGACTTCTTTCTCTCTTGTCTATCTCTATTTTATTAGTTCTAGCTAATGGACAGAAACAGTTTGCTGCTTCTTATTTTAATGCCTATTCCCATTTAGACTGTTGTTTCCTATTGATGAAAAGAATGTTTCTCGTTCTCAGTTAATTGGCAGTAACTACAAACAGGAACATTCATTTCAAAATAGAGATGACTGAAATACACTGAACCCAATGAATGATCAAGCATTTCAGTGATGACTCATCTCTCAAGAATATCCAGAGAGGGACTTTCCAGCTTCTTATTAAAGCACTTTTACCAAATCAAGAACTGGAAAACAGACATAGATATGATCCAGGAAAAAGTGAAAATTCATCACAATAGAACACTTTGTATGTGCTCAGGTTTGTGCTGGCTTTAATGAAAATATTTTAGCATGTTTTCAAAGTCACAAGAACCTTAGTGTTTACATTAAAAAAGAAGTTGTGAAACTGAAAACTGTAAGAAAACATATTCTAGGAAGATAGAATTGCCTCTTTCTGGTAGGAGCCAATCGTAGGAGCTATTTCATTTCAAGATTCAATAATTCTAGTGTAACTTTGAAAATCTTGGGGAAAATCATATTTAGTGATTTACAAAAATTACTTTGATCAAATTTGTTTCCATAATCCCCCATACTTACTAACCATATTATTTATGGAGAATGCCTTTCCTGGTTTACAGAACATTCTATCGTCTAATAAAACAGGGAGTATAAAAATGTCATGTTTTTCTGAATTTGTTCTTGGCTAAAATGTATATGAACAAAAATTTACATTCATACCTGCACATATTTGTAGTATAATAAAAATTATAGCTAGCATTTATATAGAATCTACAATTAGATAGAATCTACAATAAACTTGGAAAATGACATTTTTTTCTCTCTCTCACCTATTTGCCCTAGTAAAAATAAAAGTTGTATCCCCATAATCTTCGCCTAGGCATCAAGGATTCCAGAAACTCTGGAGCATATAAAGTCATATCATAGCATCAAGATCTTGTATGGTAAGGGAAAATAATCCCTTATAAAAAAAACAGACTAAAATTTTGTTAGCATTCTTGATAGAGGTAGTTAAGTCAAAGAGAGCTAGTAATTCTGGGATGTTCTTGATTAGAGTTCCTAAGGAACTAGATGTGCAGCTCTCAAAACCATTTAGAAAATTTTGATGTATGCATTACTTTATGATTGTGATGCCACATTACCACCATGTCCTGGATACCTGCCACCCAAAGGAACAGTTGGCTTTCTTGCCATTCCAGGACTGATCAATGAAACATTAGTCAGCATGATGCTAAGAAAGGAAAAAAAAACACAAAAACAAGAGTTTGATCTACATACTGACAATGTAAATATTTAGACATAAAAACACATCTGTGACACCATCTCATTCTGGCTTGTAATCTCCCTCTACCAAGTAGTCATTAACTTTTTAATTTTTTATAACTCTTGGTATATACTTCAAGAACATAGTCATCTTCATGAAATACATCCCTGAATAGTTTTCCTTCTAAAAAGAATCCATTGGGAATATCCTGGATATATGGAATGAGAGTTATGAGGACAGAGGAAATGGGGATGAAGCAGCAAGGTCAACTTGAGCACAAGAGACAGAATGTGTCAGATGAATTCCGTGGAGAAATCTTAGCATCTTCAGTCCTAGAGTATAACATTGTCTCCCCAGATGACCCACCTTGCTTTAATCCGGGTTCCCATAAACATTATCAACGACAATAACCCCTGCTGGAAAAAAGCACTCCATCCCCATCAATTACTGACAAAATATCAGGTAAGTCCAAGAACCCCAGGAATATCTTTTCCTCCTTTTGCCCAATTAGTCTGCTTCTATCCCAAACTCAGCAACCATCATTCAGGGGAGAAATATATGTGAAAAAGGAGACCAACCATCCTCACCAACTGCCACCCAAACGCTACTCAAAAGTCAATTAAACCAGTCTAGGTGCAATAGTAGGCGCCCTGAAGGAGAGAAGGAGAGACAGGAGGTGGAATATGCTGAGAGGAACAAGCTACTGCCATCACCTCCTCTCCAATCCCAATGGAAATGACTCAGGGTGAGGAGCTGAATTTTTCAGTAATCCCCAGACCACCTATAAAGCTTCTAATCCAAGCTTCATAGCTATCATCCAGGGAATAAGCCTTTATGGACATGTGACATGGCAATTGCTTCTGATAATCTTGCAGATTTTCCTCCACAGCAGCCACACTTTCTAAAGACCTGGGGCATATATATTCCTGCCACCAAGGTCCTTGGTGCTGTCATAAGACAAGGATATACACCAATAGAAATGACATTAAAGAAAATGCATGAAAATGATGTTAAAGAAGATTCATTATCATAAACTTTGGACTATAACTTCGCCATCTGACTTGCAGCTGAAATCTCTTATTGGTGTTTTATCTTTCCCTTTTAGAATACAAGCTTTTTGAAAGCAGATTGTCTTGCTTCTCTGTTTGTATCCCCAGCATTAGCCCAATGCTTTGCACATAGTGAATGCCTAATGATTATTTTTTTATTCATTCAATTTCTTTCATTAAATCCCCAGGATGCATCATCCAGAAGGGCATGCACTTCCTCTTTAAGGAATATATTTCCTCCCTAAAGCCAATACTATATTCTGATTTTTCTCTCATGGTCTTTAACTGGCCAAGCAAGTACATGGCATAGACATATATATATATATATATATATATATATATATATATATATATATATATATATATATATATACAGGCATGTGCATATACACACACCAAATGTGTTCATACATGACATATAACATTGTATGTTGTATACATGTGTGTAATATATGTATATATATGCATACAAACATAATTTTCTACCTAATATATAATGGCCATAAATCTCGGTATATTACTCTGAAATATACAAATGAAAGCTACCTAGAGGGCACTGGAGAGAATTTTGATGACCATAAAGGGTTGTATCATATTTACAATGATGATTTGTGCATGAGCAGTTTCCTAAAATTTTTTCTAGGAAGTTTATGAAGAGACAACGAGACAGGCTGACCATCTAGTGTGTTCAAAAGATAACAGATCTGAGTGGTATTGCTGCTATCCATACAATATTAAAGATCTAGAAAAGGGCCTTTAGCACACTGAGTAGATTTTCTATAGAGAATTTATGAAGGATCCTGACTTATGTAGTAGAATATTCATTAGTTAATTAGAGTTAATTAAGAAATTGGGTTGACTGACAAGTTAGTGTATAAGGAGGTCTCTATTACAGGAAGATATGTGGGCAGGTTACCTTAAGGAAAGGCAGCTGGAATTTCCATGAAGATTCCTTAGGAATTTTGTCAAGAGCCCTAAGAGTCTGAGGAAAAATAACTGCCACTCTGAGGTTGGAGATTTGTGAGTGCTTTTCCTTGGAAAATCCTGAGGGAAGCTGGTGACAGTTGGTGGAGAAGATTTGGAAAGTTTGGAAGAAGCTGATGGTTTAAATCACTGGTGTATTTGGAAAATTTTATTTAATTAATTAATTTAGAATAATTTTTCCATGGTTACAAGATTCATTATTTTTTCCCTCCCCTCCTTCCACTCCCCCCTGTAGCCAGTGTGCAATTCCACTGGTTATATCATCGGTCTAGAGAGAGAGTGACAGAGTTTTTCTCTTTGTCACATCTATAGAGAAGGAGGAGGCCAGCAGGCCTGAAGAGTGTTATTCTGTTAGGAACCTGTCTGGAGCTGATTCCTTAAACTGGAGAGAAGGAAAGAATTTATTGATAAGATATTTTTAGAATAGTTTAGAAAGATAGGGGGCAGCAGGTTAGCTCAGTGGATTGAGAGTCAGGCCCAGAGACAGGAGGTCCTAGGTTCAAATCTGACCTCAGACACTTCCCAGCTGTGTGACCCTGGGTAAGTCACTTAACCCCCATTGCCTAGCCCTTACCACTCTTCTGCCTTGGAACCAATACACAGTATTGATTTCAAGATGGAAGGTGAGGGTTTAAAAAATTTTTTTAATAGTTTAGAAAGATAGAAATTGGGATTATAAACAGGGAAGAAGATAATCTTGATTTTGGTCAAGGAAGAAGATTTTCCTTGTGGAAAAGTTTGGGATTTGGGTTATAGAAAGAGGATTCCTTCATAATTTAAGAAATAGCTTCCTATCTGGTTTCCTCTCCCTTTCCTGAAGTTTTTATAACACAACAAATATATATATGTGTGTGTGTGCACATAAATATATATGTGTATATACATATACATACATACATATATATATATATATATATATATATATATATATATATATATATATAGTCTGAACAGAATTCTTTTCAACTGCTTAGACTGTTATCATTTCCTCGGGATAGAACTCCACTGAAGAAGTTTACCACAGCCACCATTAAGTGCTGGTAAACCCAATATCTCCCAATATCTTGGGTAAATATTTCCCCATGATTAATACTTAGAACTATAAAACATATGTGTATGATTGTTTGTATGTTTGTCTTCTGCAATGCATTGTGAGGAATTAAAGATAGTGAACTCCACAAGGGCAAGGACTATCTTTTACCTTTCTTTGCATCCTTAGGACTTGCTATAGTGCCTGCTATGTGGTAGGCAGTTAATAAATGCTAACTGAATGGTTGACTATACGAGTGAAGAGAATACTCACATGAAGTCATGGATCCAATGAATAGATTAGTAATAAAAAGTATATTTACCAAAAATCCTTATCTAGCATGAAGAACTGGACCAGTGATTTCACTGGTGTCCCATGATGCAGATAGGCACTTCTTCTGCAACTTAGAGTCTTTGAAAGTTACCTGGGCCACTAAGAAATGACCTAATCAAGGGGGCAGCTGGGTGGCTCAGTGGATTGAGAGTCAGACCCAGAGATGGGAGGTCCTGGGTTCAATACCCAGTATTGATTCTAAATGGAAGGTAAATGTTTAAAAAAAAAAGGAAATTAAAAAAAAGTAATGACCTGATCTGCCCTAGGTAGTTCCTGGATTACAAGGTGAGCTTCCTTCCCACCATACCATATGGTCACTCATGCTAGTACTCTTTCTTCACAGTAAAAAGCAACTTCTTCCCTAATTGTCTTTTGTTGTTGGAGGGTGGTGATGAGAAGTGGTCCAGATTTCACCAGTGTAGGGAATTCCTGATGCAGAAAATTCAATTCATAATCTAGATCAATAATTGGCTTATGACAGTCTTAAGGAGTTGCCTGAGCAAATAGTAGGAGGTCAAGCGACTTTCTTGTTGTCACAGAAATATGTGTCAAGAGGAGACACTCAATTTAGATTTTCTTAACTATAAGACTACTACAGGGCTCTCTTGACCATGCAATGCTGCTTCTGTTTTGTCCATTAATATGTCTTGTTACAGAAAATTTAGATAATCTCATCCAAACAGGTAAGGGGTATATCATCTCAGAATGCCATGACTATTTTTGCTTTTTTTGAAATATTATCATTTATACTGATGTCATAATTTCTAAGAAATTATAAAATAAGATTAATATTGAATAATATTTTGATAGCCTAAACTATTGATATTCTCATCTGTTTCTGTTTTAAAGATTTGAGTGTAAAGAAGGATGGGGAAAGAAAGCATAGAGCTTCTATTTTAACAGTTGCCTATTAAATCATTTATGTATATCCTTTTGGGTCACATATGCTCTTATTGAACTTATCTATAGGGGCTTATCTATATGGAACCTGATTCATTCTGTAACAGCTAATTGGGAATGACTAACCATGAATTTTTAAAGCAGGACTGAAGCCATCCTTTAAAGCAATCATCAGTGATGAGGATATTTTTACATATAATTGCCCAGGAAACTAACAGTTACTCTCAAGGGATCCATGAAGAATTTATATGAGATTGTAATCTAACTTCTGGCTAGGTATTTTGAGACTTGGAGGACAGAATTCTTGAAAAAGATAGAGTGGGCAAGAGAACTTCTCCAATGTATTGTCAGAGAAGTGGAGCATTTGACATAGCTTGACAGGGTAAGTGGGCCTCATTATTCCTAAGAAGTCTTTACCATTTAGGTTAGCAGAAGGTGCTGTCTTTTATTTTGAAGCAGAACTATAAGAAATATATATACACACACATACAGCAAAATAGTTCTGCTACTTTGGAGGAAGGAGAGGGGCATAGCTCATTTTAGAAATAGAAAGTACCTCAGAAATCATGTATTCCATTTTTTTATTCTACAAGAGGAAAATGAATACTAGAGAAGATAAGCAATTTACCCAAAGCAGTAAAGCTGGTTATTTGGAAAACTGTGGTAGAATGGAGCTATTCCAACTCACAGGCAGGGGTGTTATGAGGTTCAAATGAGATTGTGGCTATAAAGCACTTTACTAAACTTATAGCCCTATACAAATGCCATTTATTAATTATTATTACTTAGCCTCCAGTCTGGTGATGACTTCATTCTCTGAAATATTTCTATTCTACTGCATTCCTGCTGAGCTCAAACAGTGTTCATAAAGTTGTAGAGGGTGTGTTTGTAAATCTTTAATAAATGGCTCTCTGGGGAAAGAAAAAAGTATATTCACACAGTTTGATGTTTAATCTGCATTATTTACCCTTTATTAAGTCTAGATAATCAAGAAAACAATCAATCAAGCCTTTGATTTTTGGTAATTTCCAATTTCAGAGGCTTTTACATTGAAAATTTAACAACCAGTCCTTGTGAACTAGTTAGAGCCAACTTTGGCATACCCTTGCTCACAGGCTAGTGTTCTTTCTATTAAACTGTTTCCTTTTCATTCTTAAGGCTAAATAAATGTAACATGGATTATATTAGTTCCCATCTCAAAACCAGGCTCCATGACTCTGGTCAGTTCCTCCCTCATGATGTCTATGAAAGTAGGCATGAAAATGAATATCATGAAAAAGCATTGATTAAAAATCTTATTTATCCCTAGTAGAGGATCTGGGGAAGAGATTTTGAGCAAGCAAGATCATTTCTGCTTTGAAAGAACTTAAAATCCTAATGGAAGAAGACAACAGAGAAAAGAGGGTTTAAAAAGGAGTTGGGGAGGGGGCAAGGGAAACAGCAAGGTTTGGAAGTGAGGCAGAAGTATGATCCCAAACAAGACAAAGTGAAAGCTCCCCCACCCCAGTCTCAGGGCAGAGTTCAAGTTGCAGTGGGAGAAGAATGAGAAAGATGGACCAAGTTCAGATGACATATTTCTTAAATCATTCAGAAGCGACATGGAAGGTTGGTTCCAGTCAAGATAAAGCAACTTCACTAAGATTCCTAGGGATGGAATACAGGTTCCATGAGAAATGGTTGAGAAGGCAAATATGCCCATACAGCCAACTCATTTAAGAAGTGAGAAAGCCAAGAGTGATATTCTGTAGATTCAAAGTCGTGGAGGAGAGGGCAGAAGGGGGACCTGAGTCACAGCTCTCTACCTGAAGCTTACCCTTGAGACCAGGCTGTCCCTTCCATGATTAATGAACCAATTGTAACCAGAATTTGAATCAGTGACAAGACACTAAATAGAAAAGCATCAGCTTCTGGATCTGGCAAGTCCAGACAGCTTGGAATAGGGCTGCTGAGGAATTCAGTTTGAGTTTAGACTATTCTTGTCTGTAATGATTGTATTGAGATTTTATTGACTCCCCCATTGGATACATGTGTGTCTCTTCAAGGATATGCTCAAACTCGCATTTGGAACCTGACAGTAAAATGGTTAAAGAATAGCCTTGGTCTAGGAGAAACTGTCAGAAAATTTAAACAGATAGCAGAGTAGATAGAGCACTAAGCTTGGAGGCAGAAAGAGAGGAGTTTGAATCCAGCATCAGAGACTTTTCAACTCTTATCTTGAGATATTTTACTCTTAGACCTTGTCCAGATTACCTAATTATGCTGATTAAAGTTGATATACTCTTAAGAACAGAGCTCAATAAAAAAGAGCCATCATGAAGGACGTTGTGGGTCAGGGCACAAAAGTAGGTAATATTAACTACACACTAATACTAATGAAGTGATGACTGCCACCAAGAGTTGAGAAATAGAAGACCTTTATCACTCTAGAACTACATTGTCTTTTTTTTCCATCACTTTTTTTTTGGACTGATGCAAGTACTAAACTGTCAGGGTGAGGGTAGGACTTCCTAGGCTCTGATCTTTTTGGTGAATGGGACCAACTTGGTAACTGGTATCAACAGTTATTAGTTAAATTCATAGCAGTGCTTCAATATATGATGTCATCTGTTTGAGTACCTCTTCAACATCAGAGATCCTACTTCTTCATGCCTCCTCACCTTGTTTGATTTTTGTCCATGTCTTTTCCTTAATCTATCCAGCCTGCTATACACAAATTTTATGGTCTTTTAAATTATTTTTAAAAGACTAGAGTAAATTCTTTCCTCAAGATTTTTTTAAATTGTTGAAAATCATGGAAATAAATCCTGTGATGTCAAAAAAAAGTCATTTTTCATGGTTAAAACCTTAAACTTTTGGTTTGTGAAATTATTTTTCTTCTCAATTCGCTTAAAATTATAGAACTTTAAAAATCTTCCTCTAGCCTTTGATTTAGGGCATGGCCATTCTCATCTTGCTAAATACCTCTGTCTACTGACTTCTAACCAAAAACTGCTACTTCCAGGTTTATGTTGTAACATGTTTTAGCTACAAATCAACTGAAGTGTTCTTTCTAAAAATCATCACTGCTTGTCACCTAATTTGACATTCTTGTAAATTGTTACATCTCTAGTAGTTACTGTATAAGTAGAATTTTGATCCCTTGGATTTCATTCCCCAGAAGTCCTTCAGTATTTCCTAGAATTCCTTTCCTCTTTCCACCACCTTGTGTGGTCACCTTTGTATTTAAGTTTGCTGTAACTCCTCCCTTGCACTCTTCTTCCATGAGCAGGCTTGGTTTAGGTAGTTCTTTTTTACTTTCGTTATTATTAGTAAAACTTTTAAAATATAATACTTAGTTATTGAATATTAATTTTAAAACCCATATTACCAAACTTCTCACTCTCTCTACCAATAGCCAAAGCTCTGCTTTACTATATTTATTTTGTATCACTATCATTTTGCACTCTACAACTTCCCTAATCTGAACCCTAAATATGTCTGATAGTTTCCCTGATTCATTACTTTCATCCTATTTTTTTTTTTATGTCTAGAACATAACTTCCCAGGCCTTTTCCTGAACTATGGCTGGGTCTTATCAACTAGATTCTCAGGCCAATAATTGTGTCTTATCTAAACTTTGCACCTCCTATACTGCCTTGCACACAGGTCTTCACACTCACTAATTTTTAAAACCTTATCATGCCTTATAATTTACATATTGATATATTATTTGTATGTTGATAGATGGATGAAATAAATATTAGTTCTAAGACAGAAAAGTGATAAGGGATAGACATTTGTAGTTAAGGGACTTGCTCAGGGTTATTTAATAAGAAGTGTCTGCTGCCAGATTTGAACCCAGGACTTCTGGTCTCTAGATCTGACTCTCTATCCACTAAATCACTTATCTGATCCACTAAATATTAATTGGCTTAAAATTAACAGTCATTTGATAGCCCAACAAATAGGCAACTGTATCTTTTTTTTGTCTGCAAAATTGTGATTTATTAGAAAGAAGATAATATTGGCTGATGTTATTAGTCATTCCATAATTTTTACTCTTTCTTTGTTGAATTGTTCTTCATAGTGGAACAACTTAGGCCCAGCTAAGGCAAACTAGTATGCTAAAAGTATTCCCATTACAACCACAGAAATTGGTCATGAGATTCCTTTTCAGCACTATCCACCTACTAGAAATATATTTAATGTGTACATATCTAGTTATGTAATCAACAAAGTAAGTCCAAATATGCTATTTTTGTTTAAAAAATTATGACTTTCAATAAGCCACAGAGTAATTGAAAATAATGCTGCTTTCATAAAAAATGATAAAGGTTCTGTTTGTTGTGGGCAAATGATTAGATATGACTCTAGAGGAAGGGTTCTGAATGTTTTTGTTCATTTAAAAATTATTTTTAGAAGAGATCCATAGTCTACCCCAGACTGTCACAAAAGTCCATGATATTAAGAATATCTAGCCTAGTAGAAGGTTAATAATCTCCAGCTTAATGGAGGGCCAATCAAAGAAGCCAGGACAAATGGAGAGAAAATACAATGTTTTGGGTTGTATCATGAATACTTGGTATTTGAAAATAATTCACCTTTTTCATAACAAGTGTTTCCATGGAAATTTAAAAATACATATTTATACTATATTATATATGACCTTGCAAAGTTAATTTGGAACATTTTGAGACATAGAAGGGTAGAGGGTATATTTAAATTATTCATCTGTCCCAGAATATAATGTAGTACTTTATATATGGCAGGGACTAAGTAAAATGCTTAAAATTTTATTGATTTTTTTCACATCTATAAATAGCTTCAAGAGTTCCTCCACAGAGATTCTACTTCTATATTTTATGGTATTATGTGTAAGATTTAAAGTGGGTTTGACAAATATAAGAATTTTTTTAAATTGTTGTTGTGGTCACTGTTTATAAAAATTAACTCTTAAGTCATGAGGCTGTTAGTAGCATTAGTAGCTTTATTAAGGCCAGGTAAAGAGAGTAAAGTAGGAAGAGAACAGGGAATATAGCCTAGCTAAATACTGTAAGTCTGGATCTAAGTGCCTCCAGACCATGAGTGTGAATATGATTGTGAATCTCACCAGCCCATAAGAGTGTCTCCAGCCAAGTGTTTCACCAACCAAAAGTCCAATGGTGAAGAGGCTATATAAAAAAAAGCAGTCTCTAACACCAAGGACCCAAGAGTCTCACCAGAGTAAATGTCCCTCTTCAGCAAGAGCCACCAATGCAGAATCCAATCTGAATGTCCACCAGAATCCAAAGTCCAAATCAGGAAGCTGAAATAAGAAGCCAAAACCAAAATGAGAATCAAATCCCTCACTTCCTGTTGAGTCTCACCTGATAAGCACTTTTTTCCACCCAACATTTCTCCCACATCACATCTCAGGAACCAATCATAGTTCCTTAATTTGTCTAGCAATGCCCAGGGAGGCAGTGCTTATGGGATCCACTTCAATCTTTGAGGGTGTGAACTTCCTTTTCTAGTAGAAGGTTGTTCAAGTACCTGACTGACTAAGTGTGAAAGGAGAGGCACTCCAAGTTCTTGATTAAGTTAAAATAAAGAAAGGGAGTTAAAAATTCCCTTTCACATATGGGAGTTACTCTGATTTATGAAAAGTGTTGCTAGGAAGGTTCAATAACTGACAAATGCATTTTGTAGGCCAGTGTTTGGTTATGAGCCCAGCATTGGCTTAATAACATGTCTGTCATTCAAAGACTAGTCTATTTACTTTGGAGACATTCCTCACCCAGTTGTCTAAAGGCTGCTATTTTTTCAGCCATGGTAACTCACAAAACGTACCTATCAAGAAAAAGGATTGAATCAATGGTCATATTATCCCTCACTAAGAAATGACAGTCCTTTTGTTATTGAAGTATTAGTTGCTAAATGTAATTTTTAGTGATGTATAACTGAGATGTATGCAAAAGACTGATTAAAAAGCACAGTGAAATAGTGAAAGAAGGATAGAAGTTCAGAGGAAAATCAATTAAATGGACTTCAAATTCAAATGTAAAAGACACCAATTTCTTTTGCATAATATACTATTTATCCCTTGAAAATTTGACATATATATGCATATATTATATATGTGTCTGACTAATGTGATATATTTGTAATGTTTTGGCCCATGATATTTTACATAAAGTACATCGTTACCTATTCATGAACATTAAAATATGTTTTATCTTGAAATGTTGAAAAAGTTCAAAAACTTAAGGTATTTCTATAAGAAAGTACAAATAAGTAAAGAAAATCATTGGGACATATATATATGTATGTGTCATCAAAGTCTCCTAATCCTTCTTTACATATAGTAATCACAAACATCTCTTCTCAAATTATGCCTTCCTTTTTCTTTTTAACTTAAGGTAAAAATAAACTTCTAACTAAAAAAATGGGACACAAAATGTGGCAAAGGACATTTCTTTTGAAATTTCTTGTTAAAAAATCACTACTTTTTTCTTAAAACAGACTGTCTACTCTGCTAAAATCCATTCACAGCATAAATATTGTTCTGATCCTCAAACTAGAGAGGGACAGAGTGAACAACAAATGAAGATTGCTAATGAATAGTGATACAAAAAAAATAAACTTTTAGAAAAGAGACAATAGCAATTAACATAATAAATCATATACAAAAAAGTCAGTATGATTATATAGACATAGGAAAAGTTTTTGACAAATCATAGAATTTATTTAACCAAAAGCCATAACCAAAATGGATATGGGATATAGAAAGATTCTTTATCATCTGTCTATCTGAAAACAAGAATTAGGATTGTTTGCAATGGAAAAATACTGGAAGCTTTGCAAGTGCTGTTAAAGATAAAACAATCTTGTCTACCTTTTCTTGAGACTTCTTGAATGTTAGCTATGGCAATGGAAAAAAAAGAAATTGAATGTAATATGTTTAGTAAAAAAATGAAATAAAATTATCCTTAAGTTTTACAACATTGTGATTTATGTATAAATTATATAAAGGAGAGACCAATTGAGAGAAATTGAGGGAATTGAGAGATCTTGTTTCTAAGAATTTTATTTATTCAGTTCAATTCTATAATGCACTACCTTGTCCATTTTATAATTTTAAATTTATAATGGACTTTATGTGTTTTTAATGGGAAAGTGTATGGTCTGGACTAGTTATTTTATTTGTAAAGGTAATTTCTGCTATGTAAAGTACCTTCAGACACATAGACTGACACCTCATCTGAAATGGCGTCAGACAGTTTCCTGATTTGCCTACTGTTGGTTGAATAGCCAAAGCCAGGATTTGAATCTAAATCTATCATACTCTAATCCTACCTTATATCCACTCCAGAATACCACATCTCAGCATATATAAAATAAATCTACCACAAAACCAACAAAATTTGTGTTCATTACTAGAAAAAAAATAAAGAGAAAGTACTAGATAAACTCCATTATAAATTTAAAATTATAAAATGTACAAGGTAGTGCATTATAGAATTGAACTGAATAAATAAAATTCTTAGAAACAAGATCTAGAATCTCAAAAAGAAAAAAATAATAGAATAGTCATAGCATTAATAATTCTTAGACAATATTATAGAGAAGTAATTGACAAAACTAATTATTTAAAAGAAAGGAGGGAAAAGAGGAGCAATATAACCAAATAAGCTAAATCCAGAAGCAGTTGAAAATTAGTAACTAAATTTCTGATTCATCTTGGAACATAAATTACAAGAGAAAAAGAACTACTATGAAAACAGGTTGGTAAATTAGCAGAAATCGGGTAGACTGGGCATTTATACCATATGCCAAATAAGTTACTAATGAATATGAACTTAAAAACTAAAAATTATATTACAAAAAATGTAAGAGAATGAAAATATTAATGTTTTCCCAATACATGTAGGGGGAAAATTAAGTAGATGAGAGAGAGGACAAAAGCTAAAAGGAGATAATTTTTTAACAAAATCTAGAAAAGCTTTTGCACATGGAAAAACATCAACTTATGTAGAAAGCCATTATTTGTATCAATTATCTGTAAATAGTGTGCTATCTTATAAGATTTATAAAGAAGCATTATAAGTTATTGGTTACCATCATCCAACAGAGAGAACTCTAGGATATGAAAAAAGTTTTCAAAGGAAGAAGTAAAAACTGTTATTTAATTTTTAAAATGATAAAATATGAAATATTCAAAAGTTCTGGGAATATGGTTACATTACTAAACTAAGAACTATTAATTTCTTTAATTATTCTGGAAAACAAATTTAAATTATTTTATAAAAGTAATACATTATTAAATTATTCATTGCAGTATCCACATCCTTGGTCATAGATCCTAAAGATATAGAAGATAGAGAGACCCCAACAAACTAATATAACAGGATCCATTTTTGTGATAGCAAAAATAATGGATACAAAGCTCATGATCATTAATTGAAAAATAGTTTAATAAGCTATGCTATATAAATATAAAATAATATTATTTTGCCATTTGAAAATTTTAATAGAAGATAGGTAAATATGGGAAGTTGTACATAAAGTGATAATGCAGTTAACTATAATCTATAGAATAATAAAAATGACTATAATAATGTAAATGTAAAGAATAGTAAACACTCATTCAGATTAATTGAAACAATGGATAAAGAATATTACACTGTCAGGTGTGATAATTGTTTTATTCATTTTTACTTAATTTTTGTAGTGTTTAATTTTGGGTGTTGCAGTGGTTGTAGGAGTGCTTTATAAACAAAATGGAATGTAAAAATCCAAGAGTCATTAAGGAAAATTTTTCTTTCAATTCAATCTGTCCTAGAAAGAAATGGGACAACTAGATGGCACAGTAGGTAGAGGGCGAAACTTGAGATCAGAAAGACTCATTCTGAGTACCAATTTGCCCTCACAAATAGCTGTGTTATTTTAGACAAATCATTCCATCCTATTTGCCTCATTTTCCTCATTTGTAAAATGAACTGGAGAAAGAAGTGGCAAACTACTCTGGTATCTTTGCAAAGAAAGAATTGCCATGATTAAAAACTGACTGAACAACAAAAGTACAAGAATAAGATTATCCTATTGCTATTTTGCCAAATATGTAAGATTTAAAATAAGCTTTAAATTTATGTTCTAAAAATTTAGAAATATAAATGACTTCATGATTATCAGTCAAATGGTACATTTAAATAATTATAAATAAACAAAATTAAAACCCTAGATTTTGCAATGCTAGGACTCTCTTCTATTACCTCCAATCCAAAAAAGAAAACATTATTTAATAATAACTAAAACAAAAGAATTATCTGTCTTCAGCCTTGTAGCAGATCCAAGAGCAAGAAGAGGGAGGAGTTATAGCCACTTAAATACAATCACGCAAAATGTGGGGATGCAGGAAAATGGAATTTTGGGAAATACTAAGGGACTTCTGAGGGATGAAGTCCAAAGGCTTAAAATCTCCATTTATATCTATCCACCTGTGATCCTATTGGGAAACCAGTTTCCCAAAAAGGATCATGGAAACATAATCAACTTAAAAATTGCAATAATTTGTGGATAAAAGGAAAAGAGAACAAAACCAATGATTACTAGGTTGACAAAAAGCCAATTTGGGGGCAATCCCCTTTGGCATTAGAGTATACATTCAAAACAAAGAAATTTCAACCCCTTCTCCCCCAGTTCAATTCACATCCCAAAGTTCAGTCTGGATCTTCTGGTGCAGCATGTATTCTCTGCAGGCATCTATCTTCATTATACATTCTGGATTCTGGGAGGTAGCAAGGTTTCTTATCCTAAAATTGCTAAAATTTAAATCAAAGTTCACAACAATAACTTGGACCCCCTGAGATGAATAATAACAAACACAGGGATCACTTGGGGATGAATGGCTGAATTATGAGGTATATGAATCAATTTTCAGAAGAAAATAAAAAACATGAAAAAATCCAAATAAAAGAGAAAAATAACTTGTGGGTATAACACAAAATGTAAAAGTCTTATGTCTAAAAAAATATCTAAGTAAAGGAAAAACAAATCTATAACAGGTCCTTGAATCACGGTCCAATTAAAATGATTTAAGCAATTATGCATTTACCCAATCAGTAGCCAGACAGAAAGTTTGCCACACCATGAAAGACAGAAATGGGACTAGATTATAGAAGCCAAAAGTGGGTACTTGATAAAATGTGGCTCAGCCTCTGACATATGCCAAAACAGCTGCAACCTTGAACCCCAGACAAGTTCAAGTCCTCTTGTCTTGGTTCAAAATTAAATCAATCCCACTGGGATCTGGTCTCTTTGACCTTGTGCTCCATAGGCACTGTGCAGGTTCTTTGTGCTTCTTTAGTGGCTCTTTTGTATATTCCCTTCTTCTTGAATCAGATGGAATCATAAAGCACCGTTCCATAATTCTTTTAAACAACCAATGGAAACATTTTTATAGTGAAAGCTTTATGGGCATGCACTAATATTAGAACAAATGTATTTAAAACTTATATTACTGCAAAATAAAAAAAAATTAAAAAAATTTTCTCAATACTATTGACATGTATTTCAAATACAAAAAGGAGAGGAAAAAAATCAGATACTATATTGCACATGCAACGAAAAACAATGATAAAAAAGTTTAAAACTTTTAAAATCAAAAATATGTAGATTAAAATCAGTGACACACTGTGTCATCAATGTGAGTACAAATGATTTTCAGAATAAAACAGTAACAGTAGATAATGCACATTCAAAGAAGTACCAAAGTCCCCAAAATTCACACTAACCCAGTTAATTACAATAGCAAACAAACCCACTATCATATTTCACATGTTGCTGTATGTTGTTGTATGACATAAAGTTGCTAAGTTGCTGTATGACATAAAAAAACCTATGAACTGATGGATATTTGTCACCATTTTTATAGGTGTAGCAAATCTTTCAACCTTGGCAAACATATTTTAAACAAAGTAAAACTTATTTGGGTCTAGAACATTATCAAGAAATCTAGATTGTTATGTTGGAAGTAAATTAAAATGAAGAGTTTTGCAGGATTTCTTTTTTTTTTTGGCTTTCTGATTCATAGAAACACCTTGTTAGGAACATTTCTTTGCTTCTCTACCTTTCATACAACATTCTTTATAATATATATGTAATTTAAAAAATCATCCATTTAGAAACTACTAGTTGCTGAAATTATTTCTGAAGACCCCTTAAAATTATAATTAAATTCTTAGCTTATTAAATTCTCTAAAGGTTGTATATAGCTTTTGATGAAGTCCATTCATCATCATCTATGTGACAATGCACAAAGGCAACATGTCATCTTCGATGGATCTAGTGAAAATGGTTTGGGCAAGATGTTCATGGGCTTACACAATGATATTTTTGTTCTTCAGCAAAGGTAAAAGTACAAATTAAAGATCAGTACTGGCAAAACATAGCTTAAAATGATTCAGTATTACAGAAAGGCATTGACTAAATTAAAACAGATAAACTTAAAAAAAATTAAACCTTAAGGCAATCAGTAAATATAATAATATAAACCAATGAGAAGGTGCAGACAGGCAGTGCATTCAAAATCATTTTCCCCAATCCCAATAGTCTTGTTCACTATTATAGGAGGAGAATAAACTCAAAATAGTTAGCAAGAAACTTCCAGATCTCTTTTAAAGTGTCCTTTCCCACTCTCCATATTTATTATTCATTTAGATTACTTTTGTCAGTGCTCTGAATTTACTCAATGAGGCACAGGGCAGAATCTCCACTCTGCATGTTGAGGGCATTTAAGACTTTTAGAACTTTGTCAAAATATTTCAGATTGGTTTGTAGCATAAGCATCCTAACTTGTGGCATATTCTTAAGGAGAAGGAAATAAAGTGGGAAATCTCCAATGAAAATAAAAAGTCCCAGGAAAATAATTAAGTAGATCCAAACTGTACTTTTTTGCTCTACCAACTCAAACTGTTGTTTCAATTTCAAGCATGCATTGCAATTTGCAATAGCATTTTACCTGAATGAGGCTGAATGGGGTTTGTTTAAAGAGTAAACAGAAAGCAAAACTTCTAGGGAAAACAATGGTGTATTTGCATATGAGAAAAAATACTTCTTGGTGTTTGGGGTCAAGAGAAAGAAGGAAAAAAAAAACAGGCTTATTCTCCAAAACTGACTTTAAATCTACTTATTTTGAACTAACTTCCCTTCCTGTGAAAACCTTTAGTAACAGCCTTCTAAACTAGGAGTCCAGGATAAGCTTAAAAGAAATCTTCTTGAAAATTAGGTGTGGGGTTCTTTTCTCCATGCTGAAAAATGGCTATGGCAGGCTAGGAACACACGTGGAGTGTGGAAAGGGATTGGGGCGGAAAGATTTTTATATGTCACCTTCTGTGGAAAAAAATGACTAGAATTGGCAGGCTCTTATGGCAGGTCTGGTCTTGGCAAGAGGAGGTTCTAAGCTGGGTGGATAGAGGTGAGGAATGCTGACCAAGCAGATGGACAAGAGAAACAGCAGGCAGCAGGGTAGGGCAGGAGCACAGGCACACCCCGCCACGGGACCCTTGTGGTGGGCAGCAACTGGGCAAACTTATTATCTTTACTGTAAGGCTATCTACTCAAAAGTTTTTTTGAAAATTCATAGTCCCTTCGAGGTTGCCAAAATGTGGGTTTTTAAATTAATAATTAATAACTATTATATTTTATAAAGTTTTATTAATAATAACTAAAACAAAAGAATTATTTGACTTCAGCCCTACAGGTCCAAGAGCGAGAATAGGGAGGAGTTACAGCCACTTAAAAGCAACCATGCAAAATGTAGGGACTCAGGAAAATGGAATTTTGGGAAATACTAAGGGACTTCTGGGGGAAGAAGTCCAAAGGCTCAAATTCTCCATTTATACAGAATCTAGCATATTACTTCATTTGTTACTATAAATCATTTTTTGCTTAACCTCCTAACAAAAAGTCTAAGTTACTAATTTAAAATTTTTTTTAAAATGTGTTTTACTTCAGGGAATTCCCTGGTATTTTCTTCCTTTTTAGCATTATGTATTATCTGAATAGCTGCAAAGTAAAATTAAAAAAGGTTATGGACAAAGTGGGGGATGTAATGAATAATAAAACTGCATTTTTATGTGCTTTCAACATTTGTATTCCTGTGGAAGCCTGAAACAACATAGGATCATACATTAGAATTCTTTATCTTCATTAATTATATCTATATATATGTATATAGATATATATATATTTATGTTAGATATTATCAGATTTTGAAAAATAATTTAAAGTAAATGAGTATCCAAATATTTGTTTTTGATAACTTTGTCAAATTTAAGAATTGTTTTTGTCATATTTTTAAATTGTTTTTATTTCTGTGGAGACAGGGGAAAAAAATGGACTGACTTCCAAGTCTTTCCCTTAATTGCTCTGCTTCCTCTAAATCCCTTGACCATTAACACACACACACACACACACACACACACACACACACACACAATGTTGGAGCATGCTGCAGTATAGCTAGTTCTCCCTTATGTATACTCAATTTATCCATTTTGTATACTTTCTCAATTCTTTGTGGTCCAAAGAACTATACTGCTTGAACATAAAAATCAGTATATAGTGCTAGATAAAGGATTTTCCATAACATGTTTATATAAAGAGACATATGTAGAGGCATCCAAATTAGGAAAGCTGTAGGAAAAATGATATTACAAGAACTAGTTGAAGGATCTGATAATTTTTAGATTCGAGAACATTTAGAATATATGTCATTTTTATCTTTAATGTGAAGAGCTGTCGTGTAAGATTGTGCTTGGGTTTGGAGCAACAAACTATAATAACAATGATAAAAAGTAATATTTGTATATTACTATGTGCCAGGCACTGGGCTAAGGACTTTACAACTATTATCTCCTTTCATCCTCACAAGAAGTTACCCCCATTTTACAGATGAGCAAAGAGAAGCAGACAGACTTAAGTGGCTTGCCCAGGGTCACACAGCTAGTGTGTAATCTGATGTCAAATTTAAACTCATGTCATACTGATTCTAGGCCAGCTCTCTATTGTGCCACCTAGCCTCCCCAAACCAATTAAAGGAGGGAAAGCCAATGGCAATCTTAAATAAGTGAAAATTCCCTAAAAGAATGGAGACGTCTAACTGGTTATATGGTGTCTCTTTTACTGTAGCCTTTCAAGAAGACATATAATGACCATTCTCAGGGATATTCCACAATGTTTTCTACTCAGATATTGAATAGATTCAATAGCCTCTATGTTACTTTCTCACCCTGAGATTTTATGATTTTATGACTAAAATTGTAACTTCTAGCTCTTTCTAATTGTGGATTTTAATTCTAGAATTGATGCACTTTGATCCCATTTTTTTGAAAAGAAAATTGTGGAAATCTCATCATCTTTTTTTCCCCTCCCCAACTCTTTGGTCTAATATAAATTTATACTATAAGGTGGAACAATGGGTATAAAAGAAACCATTGGGCTTCAAAGGTCCAGAAAAGGATTCATTGTATCTCAGAAGCAACTAGATTGCTAGTTCCCTGCCCCCAAAAAAGGGTTATTTAAGTTCAATACAATAATTCTTTCTCCTTCCTTCCTTCCTTCCTTCCTTCCTTCCTTCCTTCCTTCCTTCCTTCCTTCCTTCCTTCCTTCCTTCCTTCCTTTCTTTCTTCCTTTCTTTTTCTTTCTTTCTTTCTTTCTTTCTTTCTTTCTTTCTTTCTTTCTTTCTTTCTTTCTTTCTTTCTTTCTTTCTTTCTTTCTTTCTTTCTTTCTTTCTTTCTTTCTTTCTTTCTTTCTTTCTTCCTTCCTTCCTTCCTTCCTTCCTTCCTTCCTTCCTTCCTTCCTTCCTTCCTTCCTTCCTTCCTTCTTTCTTTCTTTCTTTCCTTCCTTCCTTCTTTCTTTCTTTCCTTCATTGCCCTTGAATAGAATTGTTCTCTTTCCAATAACAAATGCTAACAGTTGATTGACTTATATTTTTCCATAACTACACCCTGCCAACTTTTCCCCTTGCTTATCTCTACTCCTTCCTTTCCTTTTTAAAATCTAGTTTATCTATCTTAAGTTGCCACAGAATTCTACTGACTGACTTTGTGCTCTTAAGTGGGCCTGAAAGTTATAAAAATTAAATCTGTGTCCTAAAGAGCTAGAACTGCTCCTAGAAAAAAAAAAGGTTCCTTAGTTTTAATTTCTCAAATTCAAATTTCTCTTCCCCTTATCCTTCAGCTAATCAAGTTGTTTGACCCTCCCTCCCCCCAGTTAGCCTATCCAGTTGGTAGGCAAGTTCTGCCTGGGTGCTCCTGGAATCCATGCTGAGAAAGTTCGCTATATTCCCTAATATTACATATATTTACTTATTTAGAAATATATACATGTTCTAATAATTATTTACATTATTACACTCTTCCAAAAATAGAAATAAAAAAGAATGAAATAAAGGTAAAATATAATTTTATCTTAGAGTTAATAGAGTCACTAGAATTTACTGAGTAGGGAATGATGTCCTCAGATCTGTGCTTTAGGGAAATCATTTTAACAGCTGTGTGGAGGATGAATTGCAGAGGAGAAAGTCTTGAGTCAAGGTGATCAATTCATAATATATAGACCCATCAAATGGGAGTGGGTGGGCAGAAACCTTGAACTAGAATGGTGGTTGTGTGAGAATAAAGAATGAGAAAATAAAGAGATGTGGGAGTTTTAACCATAAGACTTGGCAACTGATTGGATATATAGGATGAGCAAGAGAGTGAGAAGTTATAGCTGATGCTGAGGTGGTGAACTCAGAATAATTGCTACACCCAGCAAAGTATTATGGAAATCTGAAATAGGATTGGGTTGGAGAGATGAAAGGGAATAATGGAATGGGATTTGATATGTAGATCACAAGAAATCAGCATATGCTCATCCCTTGGGACTCTCACTCCAGCTACAAATGCAAAGAAACTAAGGAAGGGCTCTTCCTTCTCAGTCACAATCCCAGAGTTTAGAGCCTGCCCTCCAAGGTGGTTTGCTGCCACCAGGGGAGATGGAAGGAGAAAGGATCTTCCAAAAAGTACCTTTGTAGTTGCTACTGTGTGTGCCCAGGTAGGTTATAGCTTCCCAGAGGAGCTCCAAAAGAGGAAATGTTGGGAATTTGCATGATGGAGGAGAGGATAGGGGAATATGGAGACATAAGATGAAGTGTGTTTATCTTAGAGATATGCCCCACAATTGTTTATAATGCAAAGTGTGGGAAGAGCTCCCACAAGAAGTCATATATCCCTTAGGATCAGACTATGCCCCTCTGGGATTATGCCATCACCCCTGGGGGGGCCCTGGAGTCCATTTTGGAGATAAATGATCTCGTTTGTCAGTGAAAGTCTCTAGGGAGGGGAAAACCACTCTCTGAGTAGGAGAGGGTTGGATTAGATGGCTCTCAGAGGGAAAACTCTATACTATTGGACAGTGACTAAGAAGTAAGAACCCTTCGAATGTTCTTTACAATTCTCAACCTATGATGCTATGACATCTTGAAGTAAACTATGCCCATTTTGAGATATCTCATGCATTTATATAGCACGTTAGAGTTTGCAAAGCTTTATAAAAATATTCTTTCACTTTATCCTTCTGACAACCCTGGAAAGCATGTACTGTTATTTCCCTCATTTTATAGATAAGAAAACCGAAGCAAGGGGTGTTAAGTGACTTACTCACAGTCATATAGCTACCAAATATATAAGATTTGAACACAGCTCTTCCTAACTCCACTTCTTACACTCTAACCACTGGATCACTCTAGCTACTAGCTGCTAAACTGTTGAGAAATATTTCCTTATTTTTAATCATCAAATAATTTTTGTCAGATATTTTCTTTCCTGTTATTTCATTTTTCCCTCCAAGTTATCTAATTCCAGTTGCTTTAACAAATCTTATTAAGTTTTGAGGATCCCCATAATCTTGGCCACTATGCTCTCATCTAACTTAAAGACTAGATGATCTTTAAGGTCATTTTTGGCTTAAAGATCACTATTATTATATTAAAACATTGTGTATCATGAAAAATCAGGAAACATGTCTGACGAAGAGACTCCCTATCCCGTTTGCAAACGGAATAGAAATTTTGAAATTTTTACCATCTCAGAAATCTGGCACATAAACATGATTCATATGGATAATATTGGGTCAGTACAAGGTCTTGAAGATTTGAATACTCGTTAAATATCAGCAGAGAAGAGTGGGTGATAAATATTGTCCATATGGGCAGAAACCATGCCTTATATATCTTTTTGTCCTCCACAGTTGCATGCATATCCTGGGCCATGTGTTTAAAAAATATGGAGGCTTTCCAGGAATGATTCTGTGACCATATAAAGATGTCATAGATTGTGTTCATTCATTTGCCACGAAGTTGCCTGCAGAAACACTAGGTTTAAAACGTGGGGGCATCAAGTCAAGGGTAAGCATGAGGTTGGAGAAAAATTACTTATTAAATATGATATAAATGTAGCATTAAATGGAATGGAAGCCCAAAGATGACTTAGGGAAGCATGCCTATAGGGGACATTGTCACCTATGACATTGGGATGGGGGCACAAATTGCTTATTCCAAGTAGTTCTTCTTATATACAGCTTAATGTGTCATATGCCTTGCTGGCAGTTAAAAAAACATTTGATTAACCAGGGTTCAAGTACTAGTCACCTTATAGCTTGAAAAAATAGAGAGGTCACTATTACATATGGAAACTGGAAGAGAGACCTTTTTCTTCACCCTATAAAATGTTTTGTACATTTTTTACCTCCTACACTCTATCCCTTGAATAACAATGACTATTAGGTTTCCTGTTCTTCATGAAATGCCAGTTAAGTTGGTATTTCCTTATATTAAGTATTTACGAATACAAACAATATAATTTTTTTATAAATGGGAGAAATTTTCATTTAACATTGTATTTTAAAGACATATGAGTCCCTAGTCCTTTTTATAGAGATGTTTTAAGGCATGGGAGATGAGTTTGCATAACTGTGTCCAATCAGGACACTGCAGTATGTCTCTTCAGACATGACAAGCCTCTTTTCCTTCTCTGTAATTTCCTGTTCCAAGAAGGATAACATGGGAAGAAGGAAGTCTTTCCTTAAGTTAATATTTCTTTGTCACAGCTCCAGACCTGTAACAAATTCTTAGAGTGAAATGAAGCAAAGAAAGAAAAACCTTAGGGGCTAAGACTCTAAGAGACTCGCTGGAAAGATCTTGACAATTTCTATTAGCTGAAATATTTCCCTGGAAGATAGGAGCATTGAGTCTCTACCCCAACACACCAACCACATTTCAATTTGGATGTGATCTCAGGTGGTCCTGGTAGTCCAAGGATAACCTTGAAGGAAGCTCTTTCACTTTAAATAACCTCCTCTTATTCTTTTCATCCTCCAATTGATGAACTCAAAGGAAGACATTCTCTACTGTTTCTCTATGTATGATTTTATTGGTTCCTCCAAGCTATCACATCTTCCTGTAACTGTATGCTTTTAGCATTTTTTTGGAGCTACTAGTCATTTAAATGATAGAGAACAATAAATATGTCCCATTCCAGGCTATCTGCAATGGTTTATCACCATTTTTTCTAGTCCCAGCTCTGGCTATTCCAGAAATACCGTTGGTAGATCCATGGTTAATTGCCTGCCTTCAGCCTTTACCTAGTACAAACTTTTATTGAAGATGCAGAATTTATTAAGTAGGATCCATTCCAGATCCTCCATACTAAGACACAATGACAAAAACCAAACCACAGTTTTACCTAGGTTTATATCTTTCTATTGACTATATGTACACATATTAAGTATACACAGAATAATCTGAGAAATCTCACAAGATTTCATGTAGGACTCACTGAAGCTGAACGTTGAAGGAAACTAGGAATTCTAAGATTCGGAAGAAAACAGGGAGTGAATTGCAGACATGAGGGAGAAACAGGGCAAAGACCCTGGGCTATAAGAAGAAATTACCCATCATAGAGTATGCCAAAGGGAGTAATATATGATTAGCTTGGAAATATGGGTTGTAGCCAAGTGGGAAAGATCTATAAGTGCCAACCAGAGGAGTTCCTATTTGGTTCCCGAGTTTTTCAGCTGGAGTTTATTAAGCAGGTAGACAGATATGGTCAGATCTGTGCTTTATAAATATCATTGTCTACTGTGTGGAAAAAAATATTAATAAGGAGAAACACTTGAGATGGAGAAAACCCTTAAGAGTCTTTTCTAATGGTATAGGTGAAAAGTAATGAAAGTCTTAACTTGGATGATGACTGTGAGAGCTAAAAAAGGGAATGAAAGGGAGACATGGTGAAAACAGAATGACAGGGCTTGGCAACTGATTGAATATGTGGAGTGAGGAAGAGAGAGGAATCAAAGATGACTCCAGTATTGTAAACCTGAATAAATGAAGGGGTGATAGTACCCCCAAAAGGAATATGGCAGTTTAGGAGATGGGTAGGTTTCAGAGAAAATATCATGTATACGGTTTTAGAATGCTGAATTTAAGGTGACTATAGGACTTACAGCTCAAAATATCTAATAGACACTATGTGGAAACAAAGCTTGGGAGGCAGATTGGGAGCATCTTATGTCACTCAAGAACTGGAGCTATAGGGGCTCAAAAAAACCTCAGAGACTTTCTATTGCCAAATGAATTCAGTTCAAACTCCTTTTCCAATCTTTAGAGACCCTTTGCATTCTGGCACCACTTTACTTTTATGGATTTATTTCATATTCCTTCTATTTCTTCACAATACGCTAAGCCCAAGTGAATCATTTTCTGCTTACTAAATGTTCTTAGCTCTCTCACCTCTATTGTCTTCCACATTCCCTTTTTAACTGTTAAATTCCTACCTATTCTTTAGAGTCAACTCACATCCCACCTCTACCTCCTTCAAGATGTTTGCCTGGATCCCTCAAACTTGATCCTTCATGTCTATTCCCTAATATGTCAAAAACATGCATTTAGCCTATAATATTATATTTAATAGGCATCTGGGATTTACACAATTGTAATGTACATAATTTACACAATTGTAAGTTCTCTGAGTTTGGGGAATGAATCACATTAACCTTATGTTTTTTCTAGGACTCAGCAAAGTGCTTTGAACCCTGTGAGTATTTGAGAATTCTGGGTGACTTTCATGTCAGATTGAACACTGAAATAGGACATTAGTGAAATAATCAAACATACAGCATATGAAACAAATAGTACATGCTATGGGAAACTTTTATATGTTTATATTGAAGACTATTGCCACTTGCTTTTTGAAATATGCATGTTCACTTGGAAACTAAGTTAAAAAAATAAGCCACTGTTAAACATTTTTCACAGAGATGACCTGGTCATATCATTTATTTCTTGTTTAAATCTTTTGAGGTTCACATTGATTTGTCTTTTTTCTATTCTTTGGAAAACCAATTCTGGGAGTGAAATTGTAAGATTTCCTACTTAGTACAGAAAATAGGAGGAGAGCACAAGTGTGGGCATCATTAATAGTGGCCTTCACAATGCCTGCCTTTGTAGGAGAGAGAATTGATGTCATATTTGGCAACTACACAGTTGACACTATTCTGCAACATTGCAACATATCCCGGTACAGGCTTAATAGGGTTTCCCCTTTCTAGATTGGACTTAATGCTTACAAGATATTTATGCCCAAGCCATGTTTTTCATCCTAACAGGAAATCAGAAAGAATGTTCTTGATATTTTTTCTGTTTAAAAAATTTTTAAAAGTGCACAAAGCCTTATTGATGCAATATTGTTTAAAACAAAGCCATAGAAATGTTGTGTATTCAGTTATCAAGTTAAACTGATGCTTTCTAAAAACTGATAAGATTATAAGAATTATGCTGCTGTGTAACAGGTTTACCCTGTAGTTCTTGCAGAAGTAGCTTAAGAGGAGATGGTCCCAAGTCTCAATGTAAGCCCTGCTTTTGAACAGCAGCAATAACAACAGCAGCAACAACAAAATCCCAAACAATCCCACCTACGCCAGTATTTTAAATGTCAAATTGGATGAATCTTTTTAATTTTCTTTTGCCAAATTGAATTCAAGTGGATTTGATAGGATGGATAGGCAGCAAGTGTTTAGAATAGCAAGAATACCTTACAGAATGCACTAGCAGTTGCTGTGACTAACAAGAGGTTTAAACTATTCAATTTTTTACTCCAGTTTGTATGCAATTATTTTTCACCATCTGATACTTTCCTAATCACAGGGATCCCCAATTTTACTTGGATGACACTAAGTATATCTTTCCAATCAATGTGCAATTATGCAAGATAGGGAGTCCTGGTTAAATAATTGTGTCTACCTGCTGAGAATATGCATTAAAAATAAATCGTCAATACCTTTGGTTTCATGTACCTCTTCCATCCTCTGGTTGAATAGTTACCCCCAAACACTTTTTCAGTGCTATTACTTTCCTGCAGTGAGCCTAACATGGAGGCATTTCACTTGTTTCCTCTAAAAAAAAAAACCTTCCTCAGCTCTGATCATTATAATCTGACTCATGTTACCCAGGAAACCAGAGAACCTTTTGCCTTGCATCAGTTCATTTCTTTCTCACTTATATATTCGATCTTCACTGGGCTGTTTTGTTTGTGTTTTGTTAAATGCACTCCACAATATCCTTACTTTTGTATCTGAGATTGAGCTTGTGGACAGTTTTGAACACATTTTCTTTATTTAAAAAAATAGACTGGCTAGTTTTCAATATTTCATAAATTAAGCCATTCATTCCTTCTGCCTCTCCCTTCCCCCATCCTCACCACATAGTGGATTTAATAGAACAGGCTTGATCTCATAGGCATGAGGTGGGTTTTCACCCCGAGTATGGCACACCAACATAGAAATGTACAGATTTCACAGATCCACGCAGAGGTGATGTTAACGGAAAGCTTTTAGCAGATTCATTGGGCTCTGAAGAATTCATCATGCTGTGATGTCACACACAGTCTCAGTGTTAATTCTCCAGAGACAGTTCCTGACAGGCAGCTCCCCATGCCCTACTTTCTTACCTTTTTGTGACCCACTCCTATCAGCAATTACCAGAACTCCATCATTCCACATGGGTCACACTTCATCCAGATTCCCTGCAGAGCATCTAGCCCATTGCCACTGTGCCCAGGGCTTGGCTTACCTTTTCTTTGGGGGTGGAAGGTTATGGAGGGAGCTAGAAATCTCTTCCTTAGGAAATTACCTTCACCAATGTAGAGTTGCCTGAGGACATTGGGGGCGGTGACTTACACAGTGATCCACAGCCAGGATGTGCTAATAGTCAAGACTGAAACTCAAATCTTTCTTACTTTGAAGTAAACTCTCTGTCCATTGCGGGTTCTCGCCTTTCCTCTTGTACATAGGTACTTAATATTTGTTCTATTAAATTAAAAAAAAATAGTAGAACAATGAAGATTTCTACTTCTCTATCTCTTAAGAAAACAGAAACCCACACATTTATGTATATATTTGGAATACATACACACATACATATATGTTTTCATATTAACATTTTTCCCCTTCTAGTAATAGGAAGAAAATGATAAGCTTAGAATCATGCAGACTTAGGTTAAAATTCTGCCTCTGGCATTTACTAGTTATGTGGTACTAGGAAAGTCCTTTAACTTTTATGTGTCTCAGACAATTCCCTAATTTTTGACTTAATGACTACTTACTTAGTCTGACCACTGTATTCATGGTGGAGAAAATTCATACACCAGGAGTTGCTAGCCTGAGGAAGTCATAGATCCTTTGCCTATTCTCACAAGTATAGGAAAACAATAAAATTGTTTAAGATGATGAGAGAGAGAGAGAGAGAGAGAGAGAGAGAGAGAGAGAGAGAGAGAGAGAGAGAGAGAGAGAGAAGGAATGAAGGAACGAAGGAAAAGACAGAGGGAGTTCCAGGAAAAAAATTAAATTTTACAGATGTCTTGGTGTTTATTGAAATTGATAGAGGCAGGGAAAGAATTAACCACTGAAATAAAACTTCACTCTTCATTCTCCTATCTATATACATCAATTCCATTGAGACTATGGAAAGTGCAATACAGAAGCAACTCTGTCCAATGATTATCTGATAATAAACATTGTATATGTTTAATAAAGATATTCCTTGTTGTGATAGAAGAAATCCAGTGGAGTCCAAGTGCAAGAAGAATTCTCTAGGCCTTTCAGATCCTTCCATTTACAAATGATATTGTACTTGTAGTAAGCCTCATTGTAACTGTATTAAACTCTAGAACATTACAGAGAAACATTGTACTTATATCAAGTATCACTGTAATTGTATGAAGCCCCAGAATATTATAGAATCCTAGAAGAGATATGTATCATTCACATAGTTTGACCCATCCATTCACACTCCTAAGACTGAATGAAAAAATGTTTTTTGCCCAGATTTCCATGTCCATTTGGTGGACAATCTATAGAGCGAGGATTCTTGAACCTTTTTTGTATGTGTTATAGCACTCTGGTGAAGTCCACAGTTCCCTTCTCAGAATAGGTTTTTTAAAAATATAAAATACACTGAACTAAAAAGGAAATCAATTATTGTGAAATGAAAAGGTTATTAAAATATTTGTATTCATACGTATATATGTATATCTGTATAGCTCTCTCTATATTAAAGTATGTGTAAAGGGATACAGATGTAGATTTAGGGAACTATAAATTAGAGGCAAATAGATGAGTTATATATATAGATATTTCACAGACCCAAGGAGAAAAATCCTTGCTACAAAGTTTTTCCATTAGTCCATGTATTTGATTCATATGATATGAAGACAAAGAACAGGATCTAGAGTTAAAAAAGAGGAAAGTAGGTGGTAGAAGAGCTTTTTGGAAAACTACAAAGCTTTCTTATGGACCCCTTGCTGAAAACAGAGTCATCTTTGGGTAATAATGTTATATTGGTATTCCTATATGTCATCAAATTATGGTCCACCATTCCCACCAAAGAATTAAAAATATGTATGGCCTGAGAGGGCAATGCAGAGCATTTTGTGGCATGTAACTAACAAAGAATTCCAAAGAACGGCAGTTACACTCTTGCATGTCGGGAAGAGAAGATGGATTGGCCAAAAGGAAAGAATGACTCCTAGACAGCTAGCACATGACTAGTATAAAAGAAACAGAAATAGATAAACACTTCTAGCAGAATGGGTAGAAATTTAGGGAGAACATGGATAGGAGTTTCAATTTGGAAGGCATAGATTAAGTTAAGCATTTTTTTCCCTCTAAAATATTGTGTGTTGGTTAGAAGGTAGAAGAGCAATAAGGGCTAGGCAATGTAGTTGTGACTTGCTCAGGGTTACACAGTAAGGAAATATTTGAGGCCAAATTTTGAACTCAAGACCTACTATGTCTAGGCTTGGCTCTCAATCCACTGAACTATTTAGCTGCCCCCAAAGATACTGGGATGTTTTTTTTTTTCTATTTCCTTCTCTAGCTCACTTTACAGATGAGGTAAATTGAGGATTAAATTACATGCCCAGGGTCACACAGTTATTAAATGTCTGAGGTTAGATTTGAACTCGTGTTCTTGACGCTAAACCTAGCATTCTATCTACTGTAGCACCTACCTGCCCAAGTTAAGCATTTTGAAGATTTACTTAAATTTACCTTTGCCAATTGAGTCCATCTCAGAAAGTAAAGTTCTAATTAGGCTTTTCTGGCCTCAGCAGTCAGCCATTTTCCTGATTCCTAGATGACTCTCATTTTAAAACAGAATTCTAGGGTTTTGTGATTCTTAAGTAACCCTTCTTTTTGATAAATAAGCAGAAGGAAGTCTTTTCTTCCTGTCACTATGTCCATGTACAAATTATAAGCAGATACCAAAACAAACAAACAAAAAAATCCAACAAAAGAAATTCTCAGTTCATAGTCAGATATTAAATGAAAGGGTCACTGTTTGTGTTTACATGCATACCTCAAGTGCACACTCCCCACTCTATTCACCCCAGGATGTACGCTCGTTTATCTCTTCCCTCTGTAAGCTTAAGCTCCACAGATTTCTGGATTATTTGAATTTCTCACTTAAAAGAAAAATTTGTCTCAGACTGAAGTCATTTTTTATGGTGTCTTTAATATATTTGTCATCTACTTTTGCTCTGATATGTATAGATTCCAACTGCCTCATTGCCCAAATTTCTCACTACTTCCCCTTCTGGCCTTCTAAGATTTAACTCTTTTTGATGTGCCCTGGTTTCCTAAATGCCAGGGTTAAGCAAAGCACATGGTGTAGGTTTAGTAGATGCTTATTGAACCAAATTGAAAAAGGAAATGAACATTTTGTACCTAGACAGATATGAACTTTCATGGATATGTTTCTCCATGCAGTGTATTAGCATTTTTATAAAAAAGATATTTTTTATTGTAATATCACTCAATTTGTGAAAATTAGGCTTCTTATCTCAACTGAAGTCCTGTTCCCTTGGTCAGGAGGTGATTTGTATTTCCTGGAACTATAGCTGTTCCTAGCAAGCTGGAAAAGTTTTGAGTAGAGGCTTGGTGACGAACTATGGATCTGATGCACAGCTAGCTGACTTTGGATGGGTTTACAGCAGAGAATTGGAAGGGGCAGGGAGTAAAGAGAAATTCACAGAGACCTAATAAGTTAAAATGGGGGTGGGAGGCTTGTCTTATATCAGTGGAAGGAAGCGAGGAATCCCCATTGCAATGAAACTAGAGATCAAAAGATGGACTGGACACGTAATTTGATTAGAACAGGGAATGCCCAGATTAGGAAATTATCTCTACCAGTGGAAATCATCATTTTCCCTGAAACCCCTAGTGTTAGAGAGGTACCTAGAATGCTGAGCTGTTAATGTCTTGCCCAAGGTTTCATGGAGAGTATTTGCTGGCCAGACTTGAGTCTATCCAGTAAATATGTCATGGTGTCTCTATAACACTGAAATATATCTAAACCTAATTTTCATATTTATTTTGCAAAGTGGTACATAATCAGGAATGTACTTTAAATATTTAATAATTGGCTCCCTGAAAACAAATACCATACTTTCAGAATTTTTCTGTAGTAATAACATTTTCTTCATTATTTTCCTAAGTTTAAACACTTAACAAAACAATAAATTAAGCCCAGTTTTAGTGGAAAGTCATGATAAGAATTTAACAATTATTTCTTTTTGGAACTGGCTCCAGCACACCCTTGTGTATTAAATATCCTTAAAATAAAAAAGCTCCAGTCATTCTAAATATCCCTTAAATTCTTTTTTTTCTCTCAAAATCCGAACATACACAACAACATTTGGATTATGAAGTTAATGAGTCAACATAGACCAATTCTAAGATAAAAAAATCTAATAAAGTGATAACCCCATGACTTTTTATTTTTTACTGTAGATTAGATCCACTATTGAGAATAACTTTAGCCCATCTTTCAATATGTGCTCTGTTAGATTACTTTCCCCTATATGCAGACATTCATTATTTATTCATATGAATCTTTCTTCATGTTTGAGGCTTCTTAATGGATGTAAGGTGGAATGATAAGAGTTTGAAAACAGCTTTTTCTTGCTGGATTTTTTTTTGAAAAGGCCTCAGATGTGTTTTCCACAAATTTTTGACATATATTACTGCATAAATATAAGCTACACTCTACTAGTTCTTCTGCATAGTATTGCATAAATATTTAGCAATGAAGCATACATGAAAAATATTGCAAATCTGGTGTGGAATTATCAGTATTTTGAGTTGAGCTGTTGATCTTTTGTAGCTTAATTCACTCCAGTCTACCACAGCATCTAATAAGTGCATTATCACATTATAAAACTCATTCTTCTCTCTACCTGAAAGGAAAAAAAATGTGGAAGGAATAGATTAGATAAAGTATTGTGGTAGAGGCTGGAGAGAGAGAGAACTTGAAAACCAAGGCTGGTGACCTAGCTGTCAATCAAGAGGAGGTTCCAATGGAATGTTCCCAGGAATGGCAGTTGGGGGTTTTTGGACACTCTGAGGAGAAGAAGCAGGATCTAAAAGGCTTTAGATTTTGTCTCTGGCTTTGGACAGTTAAAGTTGACAAGGAGAAACTTGTCTTTTGAGTTGATGGTCTATTTGAGAGTTGAGCTGGTCAGGAGAAACTGAGAGACTTTGAACTTTGTTTCTTTCTGGTGTTAAGCTGAGAGACCTTGATGATTTTGTGAGAAAGAAGAATATTTAAGATGATTATCCTCCATCTCCCTAACTGTCTAAGAGTCACAGTTTGTGACTGGACTATTTCCTCAAACCCTCATAATCCTCATTTAGATTATGGACATCCTCATCCCTCTCACCTCTGTTTCCCATCCTGTTATTCCAATAAACCCCTTGACTTGAAAAAGGAAAAGAGAATCTTTATAGTTTATTCAAGGTGGGGGTGGGGGGAGGAAAGAAGCTAAAGGCTTCAAGAAGAATTGGGAGGTGAGGGAGGCAAGGGAGGGTAGGGTTGGAGAAGAGAGGGAGTAAAGTGGGGAGGAGGTTAGAAAGATATACTGATCCATCAGCCATCAGTAGGGATCAGTAGGCAAACCACAGAGCATTCCCCAGAGAAGTCCCCTGTGTACCAGCATCTCTGCATGGCAGTATCCCTGTGTGGCAGCATTCCTGTATCAGCATCCCTTAGCATTTATCATTCCTACCTCCATTACAAATAAGCAGCCTCAGGTTCCCTTAGCAGCTCTCTCTAGTCACAGCCAGTCAGAGGACAGTTTCTTCAGTTTACTACTCTATTTCAGTATATATTATGTTTGCAGTTGGTAGAAGACATCTTTAGAATAAGGGTTTGTAGGGATTAAGGAACCAAGAGATAAAATTTAAGGATTATAATAGCACCATTTTTCCTAAAAGGACAAAATTTAGAGGATGACAATATTATCATCTTTGGGCATGTTTCCTTCCATAGCAAACATACCCCTGACATCCTACCACCAACCTCACTCCTCCCATATACCCAATAGCAACCAATCCTTTGGAAGTATAGAAACAACATGGTAGATTCTTTCTGATGAGCTCCCCTACCTACCTCCTTTACCCTCACCCTGTACCTTGTACTATATGCAAAAAGTTTTAATTATAGCTTTGAGTGTCCTCATACAACAAAAAGAAATGGTTTGATGTTGCTGACCTTGCTTTTGTAGCTTGATCATGATTATATATACATGTATGTGTGTAGGAATAGTGGGGGAAAGAAAGTTGGGTTGTACTTTTTTTGCCTTTTAGAGAGGTAGCTGTAAAAACATATGTTCCTTTTGTGTCTATCCTAATAATTCTTGTGATATCCTCTCCTCCTCTTCATCTAAATCCAATTTAGACTTATAATAGGTAATGTCATAAGTTTTCATAAAGTCATAAAAGTTATGCTTGACCATTCTAAACTACCATTCCCTCTCCCTTCCCACTCTGAACTAATGACACACTATCTTGGGATGCTTCATATTAATACCTTGTATTTTTACTTGACTCTTAGAAATGAGAAGTTTTCTTAATCTGTTTTGTGTCTTTTTTTCCCAGACACTATAACCAACCTGGGTGCAAGGATTCTAAAATCTTCCTTATTTTTTCCATAGTACTTAGCATGATGTTATGCATGTACCTGGTATTCAACAAATAGATAAATAAAATTCCAAATGTCACCCTTTTATAGCTGCTCATTAGTGTTTTTAATACCCCAAGTCATCACAACAAGCCTATGTCTAAACACTGGCAAAAAACGTATTTGCGGATGGAATAAACTGGTGCATATGGGTGTGGGTGGTGTTTCTTAAAAGCACAACAGGATTGGCTCAACCAAAGATTTCAGCCAAATACAGATTCTTTGAACTGTATCTTTTCTACTGCAGTAAAAGAAGAATTCTAGCCAACAGAGTTAATTAATGCCAAATTAAGACAATCTGAACAGGTGGTTGGTTCAGGCTCTCTCCCCTCTGTTTGCCTATATATCATGATTGGAGAGTGGCTTGAGTGAATCTTGCCTTACTGACAGCTGTCAACTGTTAATGGGCCATATGTAATGATGGATAAAGTTGCTGTCAGTTATCAGTGAACCACATGTAAATGATGAATAAAATGACAGACTGATGAATGTTTAGAAGCCAAGAAAATCTTGACTACTGGCCTGGGGTGTCAGCATCTTAACTTAGTTTTAAGAGTTGTATAAAGGATAACTTGTTTTAACCAAATCAGGTGTAAAGCTTAAAACCATATCTTATCTTTAAAACTTTTTTTTAAGAATCATTACAACCCAGTAGAAACCCACTGTACACATTTCATCTCTCCATTCAAAACAAATCAGATGACTTTCTAATCTTTTGCCTTTTTTCTGATTTTTCCTTTATGCATTTGCTTATGTTGTATGTCTTACTTGGCATATAATCTCCTTTCTATCCACATTTCTAAATCCTACTTATCCTTTCAACAATATTGCAGGTGAATGTATTGCAATATGATTTATAGCAAAATATCATTTATTCAATATTGATATCCGATATGAATTGCAGTTACTCTTCATCCTCATTCCTCTTAGCTAATCAGTTGTGCAGTTCTTTTAAATCCACCTCTTGCCTCCATCCTCTTCTTACAACTCAGATGGCCATTACCTGATTTCAGTTATTTCTCTCTTAAGTGTTACAATAGTTTAAATTCTCCTTTATTTTTCTATTGCTTTCACTCTCTAATGATTAGAGTCAAATCCATCTTCCATATAGCTAAAAAAGAAACTTCTTAAGGCAAAGGTCAAACCATGTAATTCTCATTTTGAAAAGTTTTCAATGGCTTCTGGTTGTGCCTAGGATAAAATGTAATTCTTTAACCTCACAATAAAATACTTCTGTAGTAACTCCATCTTCACATCACTTTTATTCATAACCATCACATTTGGGCCAGATTGCACAATTCAATTTTTTGACTCTTTGAATTCTCATAATGTTGTCCTTCATTCATCTAATATTTTGCCACCTTTTCTCTACCTCTTAAAAATTCTACATATCTTCAGGTTTTGACCTCTCTGAAGCCTTCCTAGATGCCTCCAATTGCCAATACTTTACTCCCTTCAATGACATTATATTTTATTCATCAACACATAAAATAATAATAATAATTCACTTCTATAAAATAATGTTAGCTAATGTTTATAGAGAGCTTTAAGATTTGCAAAGCACTGTTTTTCAATTTTTAGTTTCAAATTCTTTCTTCCTCCAACTCTTGCCCCACCCATGGGTGGAAATATGATACTCATTTTAAATAAGAAATCATGTAAAACATTTCCACATTAACTATGTACAAAGAACTCAGTAGAGTAATATTTCTTTGCTCCTCTCCATCTTTGTCTCTCATTATTTATCACATCACCTGCCTGTTGAACATTTCAAACTTGCTGCCCCAAAGACATTTTAAACTCAATGTGTGAAAATAAAAAACACATTATCTTTCCCTTCCCCTATTGAATTACCCTATTGAATTACCCTATTACTGGGAAAGGAACTAGTATTATTCTTGACATTTTGTTCTTATTCACTCCACTTATCTAATCCATTGCCAAATATTGTCATTTCTACTTTCACGGTATCTCTCATGTATACATATGTTTCTCTACTCCCATAACCCAACACCTTTCATCTGTACTATTGTAATGATTTTCTAATTGATCTGTCTGTCTCAGTTCTCCCCACACCATTCCATCTTTCACTTAGCTATCATGGCAATTTTTCTTAAGCATAGATCTATATACCCCCACCCCCCATTACCAATGATCTTCCGTGGATAGCAGCTATTGCCTCTAAGATCAAATGTAAATGCTTCCATTTAACATTTCATGTTCTTTATATCTTTTTTCCTTCCTACCTTTACAGTCATTTTATACTTTATTCCCCTCCATTTATGCTATAGCTACTTTTTACATTTTACTTTCTTCTAGACTTATTACTATGTGCAGAATATGACACAGCATCAACTCTCTTTGTGTATTTGCACTGGTTGTTTATTCCCCATGTCTGGATGTTTCTCCCTCTATACTTGATTCAATCTCTTAATTTCCATGATTTCTCTCAAAACTCAGCTCAGGTCCCACTTTCTGCAGGAGACTTTTTTTCAGTCCTTCCCAGCTGCTAGTAATGCTTTACTTTGCACTACTTCTAGCATAGTAATGCTAGAAATGAACTTGAGGAGGAAATAGCAAACCACTCCTTTTTTTGCCAAGAAAATCCCAAATAGAGTCATGAAGAGTCAGACACAACTGAAAAAGGCATGAGCAACACCTGGCTACCTGAAAATCTGGCAAGCTTGGTCCTCTTTAAGCATGATAAACAGGTAGTACCAGGGTTGCAAAATCATATGAGGTGAACTTAAAACATAATCTGTGTATACACATTTGATTGTATATATTATTTGTGTCTATATAATGCATATATGTGTATAGTATGTATATGTCTGTAATTTATTTCTCATTTCAAATGACTTCAATAGACAAGAAAGTATAAACTCTTGTGTAGGAGGGACAATTGACATTCCTTAATGTTAGGCAGAGCATAGGGAATTACTTTCTTGAGTCTGCCACTGATTGGAGGCTGATCTATAGACACAAAATTAAGCTGATTATAATAATGCTACAAGAATGTTTTTGAGACTCCATGAAGTAACATCTGTAAAGTATTTGCACCTCAGAACAAAGTTGCTATGCAAATGTATATTATTCATCCTGATTGTCTGCTTTGTGTTTTTAGCTTTTGAAAACATTATGCAGAGGAGGAAAATGAAGACATGTTCTCTCCTACCAACTCCTCACAAGAAGAGATCATGTCTCTATAAAACTGATCAATTCCTATACTCCTGGGGATGCTGAGTTTTCCTGTGCCTCATAATTCTGGTGCCTTTGTGCAGTCATTATATTAATATGGCTTAAATGGAGTCTAGGAGGAGATTTTACTTCTTATGACTCTGCTAGATTACTATTGAAAAGGCAGAGATAGGATAAAAAAATATTTGAATTAAAAGAAGAAAAATTTCAAGAAAAACATTTTTTGAAATTTTTATTAGCCACAATTTTTTTTCATGAAGTCGAATATGGTTGTGCTTCTGCAAATGACTTCATTTGTCTTCGTTTTGACCTATGGGCAGAAACTAGGGTTATCATGTCCAAGGGCAGAATAAATGAATAAATGTGTGCATGTATGTGTATATGCACTCTTATAAATATGTGTATACACACACAGTGCAAGTATGCACATAAATACTTCCTTGGCTAAGTCATTTGACATGAGGTACACATTTTGGACATATGTATGTATATATGTGCACAGATACATATAGACATTCCTTGGGAGTGAGAAAATATGGATTATAGTTTAGACAGTATAGTAATTGCTTTCTGTGAACACCTGATAAAATAGCTTTCGTAGCCAATTAATTTCAAGACATCAAGAAGAACATAATGTATGGATTAGCATTGGGGAATTTCTAAAATGAATAGAAAAGAGATCTACAAAACAAGACAGTATGTGTTGCAATCTCTACCAGGGAAAAGAGTATCCATATCAATCCATAGATACATTGAAGAATTTAAAGCGTTGTAAACTAGAGCAGAGATACCTGTCTAGATATTTTAGAGCTCTTCTCCTTTTGAACTTAATCCCCTTCTTAATGTTTTAGAGATCCACCCTCTGCCATTGAGGCAACTAAGTGGCACAGGGGACAGAATGCTGGGCCTGGAGTCAGGTCTTCCTGAGTTCAGATTCATCCTTAAACACTTATTAGCTGGGTAATCCTGATGAGTCCCTTAACCTGTTGGCCTCAGTTTTCTCATCTGTAAAATGAACAGAAGAAGAAAATGGCCAATCACAACAGGATCTTTGTCAAGAAAACCCCACATGTGGGCATGAACAGTCAGATACAACAGAGAAAGGACTGAGCAACATCTGACCACCTGAAAACCTGGCAAGCATGGCCCTCTTTAAGCATGGTAAAACAGGTAGTTCCAGAGTTGCAACGTCCCCTCCTCTTCCTCTCTTTTTTTCTTGCTGTGCTTCTTCTCCTCTTGTATCTCTATCCACCTAGTGCTTCCATTTAGGAGAAAACACATGAAAATAGTCATTGATTTTTTTTTAATGTATCAAGATAATAATAATGAAAACTGCATCAAGAGAAAAGAAAGACATGTTTGAAAGTAATAATAAACATTATTAAAAAAAACAAAACACTAATGCCCGCTCTAGAGACATCTACTTCAAAATCCCCTGAAAATGTCCTAGAAAGCTCATTCAGAATCTCCATAAAATTTCTTGATATGCTACCTTAATTCAACCCAGTTTTTATCCAAGTGCCAGCATTTTTGATAAATGTTTACTATTCTATTTTATTGTTCTTCCCACTCAATTATAAGTATCACAACAGTATTTTTTTTCTCCTCTATTTCAGTGAACATATATTGTTTCCACTGTGCTTTGCACTAAATAGACTTTTAGAGACAGGACTAGGAAGCCAGTCACCTGTGATAATAGAAAAATGAGTTGAATTTCACAACAACAGACTTCCAAACAAACTTTTAGGACATAGCCCATTGCTGTTGATGATGACCACTTTCGATTGATTTTATGTGATTAACATTATTATTCCTTAGAAGAACTAGGTTCACAGTAGTAAGCAAAGATTCTTTCTCTTGGTGCAATGATTTCTCAGTGTTCCAGCTATTACACACTTGCTTTGCTATTGCATAGACTGCATGTACATGTTGTAATCCAACAGTATTATTCTATTTGGGCAGCTAAATAGTGCAATAGATACAGCCCTTGGCCCCCGGAGTCAGGAAAGCTCACCTTGAGCTCAGATCTAACTACAATTGTCGCCTAACCTTGTTTGCTTAGTTTCCTCACCTGTAAAAATGAGCTGGAGAAGAAAATGACAAACCACTCCACTATCTTTGCCAAGAAAATCTCAAACGAGTCATGAAGAGGTAGAAATGACTGAAATGACTGAACAAAAATAAAATCCTATTAGTCAACATACATAGAACTTCACCAGATATCAACTATTACTGTGGACAAGGACTAAAGAAAACCTCAATGTTTATTTCTCCCATAGAAAATTAGAATTATATCGGATAATTTTTTAAAAAGTTTATATTACTTTCTTCCCTTTTCTCTTGTCAGCATCCAAGTTTTCCATTATGTATAATCACCGAGTAACAATGATGTGGAAAAAATGAACTTCTCATGGCATTTGAGCTTTTTGTGATTATTTCATGTACTATATAATTAGTCAGATCCAGTCTGATTTTCTCTTCATTTTTGTAACCAGATCACCATTCATCTGTACTTCTTATCCAAGATGTATGGATTGTTTACCAATAGATATATAGATGTATATAAGTAACTCAATGAGCTGCTCATCTAGCTTAATGTAATTATGAAGCAAAATTATATGTATATAAATGATGTACATATATATATTTGCTATTCTGAAATGGAAAAAGACACACAAATGATCATTTTCATAAACAAAGATTGGAAAAAATAGATTCTATATGAAACTCTGAATTTCCTTTATAAGACAGCTTGTTATTTAATAAAATTAAAAAAAAAAAGAATCACACACTCAAAGCTAATTCCAGAGAAAGTTCACTTGTCTTTTTCCATCTAAAATTTCTTATTTTCTTTTGTACATTTAAATATATATGTCTGTATGTGTCTATATATCTGTGTGTTTATGTACACACACACATATCTGTGCTTCATTATTATTCATCTCATTATTTTTTTCTTTTGTATTGCTCTCACTATTCACTCTCCAGGCATCTATGTGGCAAAATGGATAGAGTGCCAGTTATAAAGTAAGGAAGAGTCATCTTCCTGAATTCAAATCCAGTCTTGCATGCTTACTAGCTGTGTGAGCCTAGGCAAATCACTTAATCCTTTTTACCTTAGCTTTCTCATTTGTAAGATGAGCTGGAGAAAGAAATGTCAAACCACTCAAGTATCATTGTCAAGAAAACCTCAAATGTGTCACGGAGTCAGACACAACTGAAAAATATCTTAAGGACAACACTCCCTTTGCTCAACAATTCTCCTCCTGACCCATTTAAAAAATTATCTACTATCCAATAATCCTAGTCAAGCAAAATAAATCTATCAATTTGCCATATATAAAAATGTGTATCTCAATCTGTATCTCTAGTTCATCACCTCAATAGATGTAAAATATCTTTCACTGGTCAAAGTTTTCAGTGTTTTTCGATGTTGTTATTTTTTCTTCTTTTAATAAAAACCTGGAACCTTCCTAAATTTCTGTTCTTTTTGTACATTATTCCTCTCCATGTACTTTATAGTACACACGTACCTGCCTATTTGCAGTTTTTTATGCACAAGGGCTAACTACATGTCCATGCCTCTGGATAGACAGTCTTCTATGCCTGGAATATTGTCTCTTCACTTTCTTTTAGAATTCCTGGCTTCCTTCAAGACTCAGCTCAAGCACCTTCTTTGGATTTTTTGCTTGGATACTAGATGGTCCATTTCTGGTCTTGAGTGAGGTACTTCAGAGGCTGTCTGGAATTTGTTTTTATCTGCTTTACATTCCAACCTACAACTTTTTTAGGTGAAACGGAAGTTTGTTTGTTTTTTTCCCTTTGGGAATTTCAGTCTTTGGTTTCTTGCCTTTCGCTTTGAGGTTCTTCTCCTCCATATTGTATTTGACTCTAGTTTCTTTTGATTTTCAATTCCCGTTGAGTATCCTTGATTTTGTAGTTTTCTTAGCCTCTTTGGGAATCCTCTGAAGAAATCTTTCCTGTTTCACTAGTTCTAAAAGACTTCTTTTTCTTGGGTTTGACAATTTCTATTTACTTTTTAGACTCAGTCACTTCAGTTTTATCCTTGAACACTAATTTGAATCTTCCCTGGCTACCAGTAGGAGTAGAATTTCATGGTCTCATGAGCATCCCATTATTAATGCCCTTGCTCAGAGTTTGTCTCAGCAAATATTTGAGTCTTTTCATATCAACAGTTGAATTTTTTGGTTAATATAGCTCTTAATAGTTGCTACAGAGGCGCCATGTTTGTCCCTTTTGGCCTTTGGTGCTTTGGTCACTATTTGGAGTGTGGATGGGTGACTCTGAAGTTTTGGTTGCACACTAGGATTGGCCTGGTCTTCCTGTCAAAAAGATTAAGCCACATTGAAAAGATTAATGGAACTGGGGAAGTTATTTATTCAGATTGAAGTTAATATTGCAGCAGCGCAAAAGCAAATTCTGAGCTATATCCTCAGAAGGTATTCTAAAACTCCAAAATAGCCAAGATCCCCTGGAGCAGAGTAAGAATAAAACTACCCAAACCCCAACCATACCCAAAAGATATTCTTGATACATTCATAGACTCTGTCCCAAAGACTTAATAGGGATAAGAAAACTAAATATATTTGATAATTATGAAACCCCCTAATTTTAGAAGAATTATAATAAATTGCCTTAGACATATTAATATTTATTTGTTGCTCCATCTAAATAATAAAAAAAATCCCAATATTTTGAAAACACTCATACTATAGGAAAAATAAGTGGGTTGGGCCTATAGTGACAATGAGAAAGAATAGATAAAACAGCCAATATAATTCTCAGTTATAAAGGAGACTTTAAATAAATTTGAATAATGTCTCCAACATTTGGGGTTTATGCACAATGGAAGGTTTATGTCAATGCATGGAAAAGCATGACAGGAAAAAAATACAATATATGGAAATATTTTACCTTCCTTTTTTTTCATTGATGAAGAGTACTGAAATTGATAAAATTAAAGATCACTGAATATATTTTATTGTAAACTTTGTATATGATAGAATGTTATAATTCAAAGGAATCTTAGAGAATTTCTAGTCTAATTTTTGGTGAAGGTCAGAGAGATGAAATAAATTACCCTAAAGTGAAATAGCCACGTAGTAATGTTGTGGAGGGCCTTGAGGTGAACCCCCTGGATTCAGGATGGGTACTCTTTGCAAGAATGCAGGACTCCATAATTGAGCTTAGGAATAAAAAGAGAAATTTATTAATTTGGAATTCATGTTGAATTTGGCTGGGGGGACAGTGTGCAGGGATTTGACACTGCCTCTTAGAGAGGATGTATTTTGACCTTTTTTAATATCTTTTAACAACAGGGCTTGGTGGCCAGGAATGAGGGAATGAAATGAGGTTAGGCAGGAGTCAAGGATGTCTGTTATCTGACTGGAGTTTGTGTCCCAATGACATAGGGGGTAACCCTCATATTTTGGGGGACAAGTAGATGTCCTAGATATAACTCGATGATATTAGCATCCATCTTGGAATCTAGGGGAAAATCCAGGAGAATGTTTCTCTCAAGGGTTTTCCTTATCATGAGTCTTTGATGCCCAGGGTCACATTTTCTTCAGCATCCCAAGAATAACAAGGAAGGAAAAGCATTTTCCTGCTTACGGTATGACCTGAAGAATTTCCAGGATTTGGGGTGTCCAAGGAAACCTGGAGTCCCATGCCATTGGGACTCCTACCAATCTCATGTCCTTTACCACATATCACATATTCTTTCTTCTCTTCAACAGTTTTCTCTTTTCAGATATGAATGAACTTTGTGCCAGATTTAATAATTATACAGAAAGGCCATAGACCATCTCCATAGCAAGATTAATATATTTTTTCACGAATTATTTCTATGATTTGTATTTTGCACTTCAATTTTTCCTTATATGCCATTCCCCCAATGATTGACCAATGTAATATAGAAAAGCTGTTGAGCAAAACCAACTGACAACACTAGGGCAAATGATAGGATGTACAACATTTCATGGTGGCCATCCCTCTCGCTTTGCTAATAGGCAGGATATACATTTTATCATCTATTCTCCAAATGAAAATTGATCCTCCTAATTAATCTTAGTTCAAATGTCTTTTTGTGGTGATCCTATTTGTTATTGTAGTCATCATGGGTCTTTTTCTCCCAGTTCTGCCTCCTTCACTGCCTCAGTTAAAATATCGCTTATTTTTCTAGGTGATTCACATTTGTAATTTTTAAGGCATAATTATATTACATTGTTAGACCACTATTTGCTCATCCACAGTCTAATCTATGTACACCGATTTTGATTCCAGTTTTTAAGTAAGGTTAAGAATCTTGGAGGAATTTCGCCATACTTAGGGTTGATTCCATCAAATAAGAGTGGCTTTGGAAACAAACATTGAAGAAAAGTGTTTTGATCATTAAAATACGTACATTCATAATCTACACTCAAGCTCTGTTAAAAGTAATAGAAGCTATTCCTCAGTTTAGAAGCAAACTCTAGTCTTAATGTCAAAGATAATGAAAAATAGAATATCATGAAAAGGAAAAAAATCACCTAGAAGCTGCCCTTCTGGGTTTATAGATTTTTTTTTTGGTACTTGATCACCTCAGACTCAACATGTCTAAAATCAAACACACATTCCTCCCAGCGCCTTCCCCTGACTTCCTTATTTTGATCAGTAGTACCATCATTTTCTCAGTCACCCAGGCTTGAAACCTCGGAGGCGTCTTTGACACTTTTTCCTCCTATACTGAATGAGGCAGCAAGACTTAAAATTCTGCTTTCATAATTTCTCCTGTACCTGCTTCTTCCTATTCCCTAGTCACTTTCTTGTTTTAGGCCTTCATTACATCCCCCCTAGAATAATGAAACAACTTCCTAACTGGTCTTCATGCCTGTAGTTTCACCCCATCCATTGCATATAGCCTCATTATATAACAATTTTTAATACACCATTTTTTAGACCAACTGTTTTACATTTAGAGTTGGATTAGAAGACTGCTAAAGCCATTTTTTAGTGTACCATTTCTCATATATATGCACCCTTCTCTCCTCTAAGGCTAGCACCTCCTGGTCTAAACTCTCATCTCCTTATTCTTAGATTATTGCAATGGCCTTCTGTTGCATCTCTCTGCCTTAAATCTCCCTCCACCCTCCAGTTCACTGTGCCTTCAGTTGTCAAAAAATGATCTTTCTAAATAACAGGTCTGGGGGACAGCTGGATGGCTTAGTAGATTGAGAACCAGGCCCAGAGATGGGAGGTCCAAGGTTCAAATCTGGCCTCGGACACTTCTGTGACCCTGGGCAAGTCACTTAACTCCCATTGCCTAGCCGTTACCACTCTTCTGCCTTATAACCCAACAGTATTGGTTCTAAAACAGAAGGTAAAGGTTTTAAAAATAATTAATTAAAAAACAAACAAATAAATAACAGTTCTGACCATGTCCCCCACCTCTTCACTTCTATTCACTAAGGGATTTTTTAGGCTTTTTAAAATCATCTAATTCCTCTAATGTGAGGGCTTGCTGAGCCCTTTTCAAAGTTTCTTTCCCCTTTTAGGTACACTTGTCACCCCACTCTCACTTGTGGCTCCAAGAAGCTGTAGCATGCACAGTAAACTGTCTTATCAGACAGGCTAAACCAGTTTGGGGATAACTGAAAGGCCATGAGGCTGTTGGGACATTAAGGAGGTATCTTCATGGGCAGATGTCCCCTAGAAGAAGGGAGAAATGAGAATAATTTCTTCCATTGGCCTTAATGGCAATGGAAACAGGTGCTCTGGTGAGCTTAGAGCTTGATTAAACATGAGAGCAGACAAGCTTATCCACTGCCTCCCAAGGCATCACCAATTCTTCTTCACTTTTATCTTGCTGCTAGACTTTGATGACTCTGGAAGAGGCAGTGAAGCTGTTGACTTCCTGTAATTCTGCCTCACTTGATCCAATTTATGCATGAGCCAAAAGACATCACTTAGTGGATACCATGTTGGTCCTTTTTCAGTATGATGGACAACAACAAACTACTTGTCATACCAGTCTCAGAATAAGGACAGATAAGAGATGAAGGCAATGTGAAAAAGGAAGTTAATTTGATATGAAATTCCAGATCAAAGAGGGCTTCAAATTTAGCATATAAATCAATAAGCCAACATTTATTAAGTGCCTACTATATGCAAGGCTACAAAGGGGAAAAAATGAACATTTACATTCTATCTGCAGTCACTCTGGACAAATTTCCCTGACCTTTCCTGTATCCCTGTGGTACAACAAAAACTCAGGACATGCTCCACGCACCAAAAACAACAACAACAACAACAACAACAACCAAAACCCAAAAAACAACAGCTATAGAAATAGGAGAAGACAAGGTTTGATAAAGAGATACATTAGTTATTTACCCTGAGGGTCTGATGAAGGAACAGGATAATTATGTGGTGAGATGGACCAATGGAGGACTGTGAGGCACAAGAACTGTGAATTAACATGTAGAAGTCCCCCTTTTCCAAATGATGGTACCCAAAATTAATATTCTATTCCACATTACTTACACCTCTAAGTATCACTGCTCAAAAACAGGCTATGACCATTTGCATACTTAATATAAAATTATAAAACTTTACACTAAGAAGAAACCTTAGTAATCTTTTAGTCTAACTCTATTACTTTATACTTGATGAAACTGAAAACCAGAGAGGTTAGTGACTTGCCCAAGATCTCATTGCTAATAGGAAAGGAATCAGGATTATACTCTGTTCTTACAATTCCATGTTCACCTCTACTTCTAGACAACAGCATCACATCATATTGAAACATAACCTTAAACATAACCATATTAAACATACCTTAAGTGGTTAATAAAACCAAAAAAGGCTAGAAACTATTTGCTGTATGATAACAAGTAGAAAATGAATTTAAACAAATGAAGATATTTGCTATCTTCTATTGATGTTTTATTTTTTTCATGTTTTTATTGTCACTAATAACCTCCAAAATTAAACATAGATAGACTCTTTAGATTTTTAAGAGGGTTTGCTGCTGCTTTTATTATTGAACGTTCTATGTATGTGTTCCTAGCTATTATCAGCCTTTTGAGCACAGAACTGTGTTTTGTGTTTCTTAGTACCCTGAGGTCCTTGAACAATGCTGTAAACATAGTATGTCCTAAATAAATGTGTTGAATGAACAAATGAGTCATCCAAACAATCACCTCTTCAGCGATTACTCCAGGAAAAGAAAAATAATGACAACTCACATTTAGATAATGTTTTAAATGTACCAAGCAATTTCCTTACAAGAAGTCTGAGGTAGGTAATGTAGATATTATTCCTATTTATACCTGAGAAACTGGAGGTTCCCAGAAGTTAAGTGAATTCTGAAGGGGCTTTATCTAGTGAGAGCAAAAGACTAGACTTTACTGAAAATTTTAATGAGCATTATTAAATTTGTCTACTTTCATAATCTCCTTGTCATAATCATCCTTGTCCTCTTCTCTCCATTCACATTGCCACAATATTAGGTTAAGCCCTTATTATCTTGTATGAAAACCATTGAATTGGTTTTCTGACTGGTTCTTCTTCAAACAATTCTTTCTTCTCCAGAGTGTTCTTCACATAATCATAAAATAATAGTAATAAGGCATATTTGTCACTTCTCTGGCCAAAAATTTTCTACTAGCTCTCTGTTTCCTCTGGTATAAAATACTAATTAATTAATCCATGTTTTAATGGTTTTCTATTTTTCACTTTACTTCAATAAGTATCAGGTCCCTACTATGTGTCAGATATGCTGCTAGATAAAGCAGATATAGTGATAAACAGAATAATCTCTGTCTACCCACAAGGAGCTTTCCATTAATAAGAGGAATGCTTACATATTTGGATAAGCAAATAAAAAAGTTTATACAAAAAAAAATCCAAAATAACCAGTCATTCTGTCTATAACCAACTCCTTTAGAAATCTTTTTGTCCCTCTGAATTTTTTTATTTGCTCTCCTTACATGTTTTTCTAAACTATATACAATTTAATTTTTTTACCTCATGAGACAACTAATCCTCTCTTCTCATTTATAAAGGATCGCTTAGTTGCCAAATCTAATGACCTTTCCTTAGTCGTTATTCTTATTGATCTCACTGCTGCATTTAATACTATTAATCATCTCTGCCTTTCCTCACTATGTTTTTATGGCACTGCTTTCTTCTGGTTTCTGGGTTACCAACTGTCTTTTGTTTACCTCAAAGTGGATGTCCCATAAATATCTTGAACTCACCAGATCCCAAACAAATCTCACTAAATTTTCTTTCAAGTCATATCCTTTTTCAAACTTCTCTGTAACCTTTGAAGGTACTGTTGTTATCCTAGTCACTCAGACTTGAAACTCTGATGTGGACTTCCATCCCTTATTGGAATTTATCCTGCACTTTCATTCCAGGTTTTCAAAAGTATTAAATAGGTGCAAGAAGGGTAGGATTAAGAAAATGCCTTTGAATATTATAAGGCACATCATAAAGGAAACATTATAGAAAAGGGTGTGGGCCAGGCACATGGTAGGAATGAGGAATAATATGTAGAAATCCTTCACTAGAATCAGCACAAAGAATGAAGGGCTGTACGCAAGCATTCCTAACCATTACAAAATATATTACAGACTCCCTTGATATTCTTGGGTCACCTACTTAAACTTCAAAGAATATTTTTAAATGAATAAAATAAGTGTGTAGGATTGCAAGGGACATCATTACTTTCATTGAAATGTAGTTTATATATATATATATATGTATATATATATATATATATATATACATATATATATATATAGTACATGGAGCCCAGGTTAATAATTATTGGTTAGTGGAAAGTTTCCATCATGTTTGGCTCCTCTTCTGTTTGATTCTATGGAAACACATTGACTAGAATGAAATAAGATGATGTAATTTGGGGGGACTCACACTCCTTAGATAGAGAAATGAGGGTTGAAGGCAGTGAGGAAAGGGTTGATGAAAATGATTTTCCTCACTACTCCCTCCTGGAGTCCCTGAATTACTTGACAGAGACAAAATGGAGATCTCCTTTAGGTGAAGGCTTGCCCATTGATGGCCATGCTGGCCCTCAAGGGTGGTGGGAAAGTCTTCTCTAGAAGGAAAGGAATATGGGATCTCAATCCAGATATGCACTGCTTTGGGGCACTCACAAGCCTCCCCCTCGTGTCTTCTTGAAAACTGGAAACAAGATGGAGTCTGCCAATGGGCTTACTCTCTAGATGTAAATAAAGGAGATTGAAATTGCTATCTGACTGTTGTTTGATTTAATTGTTGCTTGGGGCAAAAGGTAAAGGTTAGAGGGATTGTAGGGTGACCCTAAAAGTCTTTCTAAATAAATCTAATTACTGAAGTAAAAGATTTTTTCATAGGCAGGGGAGAGGTAGAAAAGGGGAGAGCACTGCTCACAGATTTGAGTCCAGTATCTCAATAGCTCATGGAATGAAGGTCTTTGAAGAAATTAGTTTTCTTGACAGGAACCAGTGATTTTTTTAAACAGGAATCCTCGATGTTAGGATTTCTGTCAGTATCAGAAATCCCCCAAAGTGGTCTTGAATGGCTCTGAGAAACAGCTCCTCCTTCCACTCCCTCTGTGTCTCAGCACCCAAGCCCCCTCCTCAGGAGAATTTCCCAGAAGTCCTTGTTCAGTTTCCAACTGTCTTTCCTACATTCCAATTTCCCCCAATGTTTTGTTGTTGTTGTTGTTCTACTCCCCATCATTACAATGAGAAGGCATGAATTTATTGCAACAATAATAGATTACATTTATATATAGTGTTTGTTATGTATCAGGCCCTATGTTAAGTCCTCTATAAATATTATTTCCTTTGATCTTCACAACAACTATGGGAGGCAGGTGCTATTATCATCATTTTACATTAAGAAATAATTAATTATTAATTATTTTGTTTATTTTTAATTTATAATTTTTTTATAAATTTTTAATTTATAAATTTTTTATAAATTTATAAATTTTTAATTTATAAAAAAAATAATTAAATATTAAGAAAGTGAGGCTGCCAGAGAGTAAATCACTTTTCAAAGTCTCATAGCTAGTAATTATCTGAAGCTGGATTTGAACTCACAAGGCCCACATTGTATTTACTGTAAATACTGATGATTACAGGTCAGCTAAAGGTATTAGAAAATCATCAGAAATCAATTCATCAAATTCATCAAATTCGTTCCGGAAAGCAAGTTTTGCTGTAAGTAGGCTAAAGATAAGACAATTCGGGGGAACCTGGGAAAGGGAAAACAGGGATAAAACAAATAACAAAAAGGGATCCTAAATAATACAAATTTTACCTAGAGCTATCCCTAGCTACAGAACTCACTCCATAGAAAAAGATTTGAAAAGGTCCCAACATCTCCAAGGAACTTAAAAGGAATTAATCCAGGCTGGAAGAATGGTGTGAAATGGACTGAGAACTAGAAGCATACCTGAGTTCATAGGTATAATAGAAAAGGGGCTGAACAAGGACCATAGGATCATGATCCATTCCTTTTGGTCTTCGTTCTTACACTTATTGTTGAACAGCACTCCTATTGATAATAAAGCTTTAAGTTAAACAAAATTCTTTCATGTAGCAATACTGTGAGGTACGTATTAAAAGTATTACTGTCCCCATTTTACAGATAAGGAACTAGTCATGCAATTGTAGCCAAGTCATTTTATCTCTACGGGCCTCAGTTTTGCCATATTTTCTAAAATTGAAAAATTGATTTTCAGTTATACAATTTAAAATAAGGGGAGCTCCAAAAGCTATTATCTCATATTCTTTAACATGCTGACAGAGTGTTCATGATGATATGGCTCCAAATCCTCTTTATATTCATTATTTCACATTCCTCTTTGGGCACTTTAGCCAAGCTGAATTATTATCTATTTCATAATCTTGTCATGCTGTATCATGCGTTACCTATCCCTGAAGGTGATAAGCTCTCTATTTTTGCCTATTAAAATTCCTTTCTTCTTTTATGTCACTGGACATGGCCTGCCTTCTCCATGAATCTTCTCCTTGTGTTCTTGGGGGGGAAATTATCTGTATGTCAGATTTTCCAAAATTCTTTTTATCTAGATTTTGTCTCACAGTCTAAAATAAGCATATATAGTGGGGTTTTTTTTTAAATAATTTAAGGTTGTAAAAATGATCTTGATCTCCCTGTTCAATAGTGAACTTTTCCCTTAGACTTCATGTAATATGTATTTTTTATAGCTCTCTAATACACTACATAGGTGATATCATCTATTATAGCTTTCTGTAGTAATAACTTGTCCTCTTACCATATGTAAGCTCCTTCAGGGAAGGGATTATGATGGTTAAAGCTGGTATTCTTCTCTCCCTAGCGCTTAGTGCTATGGAAACATTAGGTGTTAAGTAAATGTGTGCAATATGGGTGCACAGGGCTTTTAGTTTCCCTTGTAGACTAAATTCCTTGAGTTTAGGGATTTATTTTCTATTTTTAAAATTACCTCTGCCTAACATAGCATCTTACACATAATAAGGGATTAATAGAAATTTCTTAAATTTATGACATAGCAAAGGCATTCACAGTATCTTTTGATCTTCTTTATTTATTGAATTTGCAATACAGTAAGTTTGGGAAAGTAATGTAATAAGAGTAGTGAAGAAATAATGCCGTTACTCTTGGAGTTGCTGTGATAAATAAGGCTCATTTGAAATACGTTGTTTAATATTTAGGGCCAAATCATTGAATGTCCTTTCTTAAAATTATGAGCTGATGACCAAAAAGGAAAGACATAAATATTCTTCCTCCCTACATAATTCAGTAGACATTGGAATGGCTTTCAAAATGACAGAGAAGAAATAATAAACTGTGGTTAATATGGTTGATGGAGTACATTTATTCTTGACTTTGATGTGAGGAGCCTGTCAGTGCAGTAAGGTAGAATATGACTGCTTCAAATCAGAGAGATTGAGTGTAAAGTGCTGGTGTATTTTTTTAAGGGGATGGTGTAAGAAAACAAATAAAGACTGAAGAGAGAGAGAGAGAGAGAGAGAGAGAGAGAGAGAGAGAGAGAGAGAGAGAGAGAGAGAGAGAGAGAGAGAGAGAGAGAGAGGCAGAGAGAGAGACAGAGAGAGAGAGGCAGAGAGAGAGACAGAGAGAGAAAGGAGAGAGAGAGAGAGAGAGGCAGAGAGAGAGACACAGAGAGAGAGAGAGAGAGAGAGAGAGAGAGAGAGAGAGAGAGAGAGAGAGAGAGAGACTGTTTATCAGTGTTTCAGTAAGCCAATCAAAAACCTCTGAATAGATCAGTTCCCAGAATGAACCTATACCAGTTGCTATCCTACATTTTCTTATTTTCCTCCAATTAGTGTCACTATTAAAATACAAGTGCTTGGTTCAAAGTTTCAAAGATATTTGATTTTGCTCATGTGGATTAGAATTTTCCTTCACAAATATATATGGCAAACCTCTGGCCCTCAGTAAATGGTCTTGTGACTTGGCTATCTCTGGAAGAATTTATCACTCTGCAGACAAAATGGTGGTAAGACTCTATGTACTTGCCTAGATAGGCTGTTCCTTGGGGGTGGGGGTGCAAAAAAGACATATAGTCCATTCATTTCCAGATATGAACTTGAATTCTTTCCAGAATGATACAACATTCCATAGTTTGTACTTTGTTGTCATAGCTTTTGAAAAGCAACAATCACTAATTCCATTGTAAACAAGCAAGGATTAGAATGGCTTTTTAGTGGCGGAAATACCAAGGAAAGCTTTGTCACTCATTACCCCTTTCATGCTGGTCATGTCACCTAACATCACTGGACCTTAGGTTCTTAATATACAGAAGGAAGAAGTTGGACTAGACCATTTCTGAGATCCTTTCCACCTCTCTTGTACTATAATAACTTTATTAGATTTTTAAACATATTTACCCCACTCCTGAGAATTTTCTTTACAACAAAAAATTATGATTCAGTAAGAATTATAGAATGTTTAGAAATATAGACTCGTATAATTTGAGAATTAGGGTAAACTCACCTTAAAAAGTTTGAATTTGGTCTCAAACACTACCTGAGTGACCTCGGGCAAGTTGTTTAATCCCATAGACCTCAGTTACCTTTTCTGTAAAATGATCTGGTGAAGGAAATGGCAAACCATTCCAGTATCTTTGCCAAGAACTCCAACGTGTGGTAATAAAGAATCAGAGGGGACTGAAATAAGAAAGAACAGCAGCTAGTGATGCTCTAGATCAGGGAGTTCTTAAAAGATTGTTTTTGTCGTGGAAATCCTGTTACAAATTTTTATTTTTTTAAGTTCCCAGGTGAAAAAACCCTGACCTAGGTCTTTATTTTACAGATAAAGAAACCTGAGGCTTAGGGAGGTGACATAACTTCCCCAAATTCACTCAGCTTGTGACAGAAATATTCAGTTCTGAATACCTTTGAAAATAAACTATATATTCTATCCATTCTTTTCATTCTGAAAAGAAAATCTAAAAACTCAAACTTTTATATGTTCTGATATGTCAGTCATAGCAAGGAAACAAGTAAGATCAGAGTCAGGATTACTTATCTCCCCTGAATTTTCCTTATCTAAAAAAATACTTTCATGAGCTGAAACTTATGACAGCTTTACTTTTGTGAGTATTATCATTCACCTATTTCATACATAATAATGTGTGCAATAAACACATGAACATTCAAAGAGTGACCACAACTCACAGAAAAAGGAACTGATGAAAAGGAGAAAGGATAAATAATAATCAACTTTAAGAGATGCTGTGCAAAAACTGGTGAAAGTTTTTGAGAGAAAAGCAGTGAAAGTTGGGAATTCCAGTTGTTTCCTTGAAAAGTCACCTGATCTGAATAATTAGCCTTGATTGAATTGTAAAGTTTCAGTGTTCAAAAAGCTGTGCAACATAGGTAGCAGGAGATGTGAGTATAATCTTAATAATCAGTCTTTAAAGTAGAATTTCAGTGAGCTTAAGAATTTTCTCAGGAATAGAATCAGATATTGTGAACAAAAATGATATATCGATTAGGATATTAAATTTACATATAGAAATAACATTAGATGCTATCTAGTCCAAACTGAATCCAAGAGAGGTTAAATAATTTGTCAAAGAACTAAGGCAGAATATGAGCCTATGTCCTCAGACATCTAATCTCATGCTTTTTCCACTGAACAATTCTTTCTTTCATGTTGTGTTTTATTTATTTTTCTTCTAGATTTATTGTAATTAACTTATAAAAATTATTTTAAATATATATATATAGTAATGTCACTACAATTTTATATTTTTCTTCTCTGTCCATCCTTAAATAAATCTCCCTCTGCCTCTGTCTGATCTTATTTAAATGTCCTCTTCTTTTTCCAGCTAACTTCTAGGACCCTTTATTTGGAGCAGGGAACACTTTATTGATATCTAGATCCACCTGGTTTCTTTGGTTTTATAAAACCAGTGCTTGTCTGGGTTGAAACTTGGAAACATTTTTTTTGTTTTTGTTTTTGAGTAAGGAGATACTCGTGAATACTTGACTTTAAAGATCATAAAATAATCAATTGCAACAAAAGTCCATTTAATTTCAGCCAATTCACATCTTAAAAGAAGAAAAAATCTTCTCCCTAGTCATTGTCTGTAGTCCTGTCCTCCTTTAGCCTTCTTACAAATGGTCACCATTAGTCAAAAGAAGTTTAGGCAGGTGAATATGTAAGAGCCCAAACTTTGAAACAAACAAACCTGTCTCTGACCTCTTGCAAGCTTATTATTATAATATATAATTTTAAACCAATGAAATAAAGTATATGTGGGGTGATCCAGGAAGTCTAGCACTTCTGGTATGAGGACTTCATCAAGCCCTTTCCAGAGTTGTTTATCCACCTTTGGTATCCACCTTTCACCCAACTTTAACCTGTGGCTCCAAGAAGCTGCAGCATGTGCAGTGGCCACACCACTGTAAAAATGATCTTGACAGAGGCCAAACCAGGTTAAGAGTAACATTGGACCTCAAGTTAGGAGGATGTTTATCCCAAGCATATGAAGACTTCCCCAGCAAAATTGGCAGATGAGAACAATTTGTTGCAATGGCCATGACGATAGCTGAAACATACACAATAGAAGGCTTAGAGCTTGGTCAGATATTGAAAACACTGCATTCCAGGCCATTGCTACTTGTTCTAAGTTTTATCTTTCCAGTCACTTTAGAAGACATTAAAACTAACAACTTTATGCAGCTCCATTTCATTTAAACCCAGTTCACCAGAAAATCAAGATAGCATCTTGATATGGCATTGGTCCTTTGAAAAATAAATGATTAACAATAATACATATTTTTAAAGGAGTGGAGTGACGTTAGGCTAAAATGAACATTATAGAAGCCTTGGATTATCCGACATAAAGCTGGAAAAAAACCTAGAGATAAACTAATACAACTGAACTTTTAGAATAACAAAGTTGGAGCACAGAATTTTTTTTTAAATTTTATTTAACTAGTCAATTTAGAACTTTATTTCTTGTTTATAAGAATCATATTCTTTCCCTCCCCTGCCCCTGCCCCTTTGCATAGCCGATGCATAATTCCACTGGGTTTTACATGTGTCCTTGATCAGAACCTATTTCCATGTTGTTGATGTTTGCACTAGGATGTTCATTTAGTCTACATCCCTAATCATATCCCCTCAACCCATGTAGTCAAGCAGTTGTTTTTCTTTGGTGTTTTTACTCCCACAGATTTTCCTCTGAATGTGGATAGTGTTCTTTCTCATAGATCCCTCCAAGTTGTTCAGGGTCACTGCATTGCCACTAATGGAGAAGTCCATTACATTCGATTGTACCACAGTGTAGCAGTCTCTGTATATAATGTTCTCGTGGTTCTGCTCCTTTCACTCTGCATCAATTTTTAGAAGTCATTCCAGTTCACATGGAACTCCTCTAGTTTATTATTCCTTTGAGCACAATAGTATTCCATCACCAACATATACCACAATTTGTTCAGCCATTCCCCAATTGAATGGCATCCCCTCATTTTCCAATTTTTTGCCACCACAAAGAGCGCAGCTATGAATATTCTTGTATAAGTCTTTTTCCTTATTATCTCTTTGGGGTACAAACCCATCAGTGCTATGGCTGGATCAAAGGGCAGACAGTCTTTTATGGCCCTTTGGGCATAGTTCCAAATTGTCCTCCAGAATGGTTGGATCAATTCACATCTCCACCAGCAATGCATTAATGTCCTGACTTTGCCACATACCCTCCAGCATTCATTACTTCCTTTTGCTGTCATGTTAGCCAATCTGCTGGGTGTGAGGTGATACCTCAGAGTTGTTTTGATTTGTATCTCTCTGATTATAAGAGATGTAGAACACTTTTTCATGTGCTTATTAATAGTTTTGATTTCTTTATCTGAAAATTACCTGTTCATGTCCCTTGCCCATTTATCAACTGGAGAATGGCATGATTTTTTGTACAATTGATTTAGCTCTTTATAAATTTGAATAATTGGACCCTTGTCAGAGGTTTTTGTTATGAAGATTTTTTCCCCTAATTTGTTGCTTCCCTTCTAATTTTGGTTGCATTGTTTCTGTTTGTACAAAACCTTTTTAATTTAATGTAATCAAAATTATTTATTTTATATTTTGTGATTTTTTCTAACTGTTGCTTGGTCTTAAAATCTTTCCTTTCCAAAAGATCTGACATGTATTCTATTCCATGTTCACCTAATTTACTTATAGTTTCCTTCTTTATATTCAAGTCATTCATTCACCCATTCTGACATTATTTTGGTGTAGGGTGTGAGATGTTGATCCAAACCCAATCTCTCCCCTACTGTCTTCCAATCTTCCCAGCAGTTTTTTTTTTTTATCAAATAATGGATTTTTGTCCCAAAATCTGGGATCTTTGGGTTTGTCATAAACTGTCTTGCTGAGGTCACTCACCCCAGGTCTATTGCACTGATCCTCCCTTCTGTCTCTTAGCCAGTACCATATGATTTTGATGATCACTGATTTATAGTACAGTTTAAGATCTGGTACTGCTAGGCAACCTTCCTTCACATTTTTTTCATTATTTCCCTTGATATTCTTGATCTTTTCTTCTTCCAAGTGAACTTTGTTATGTTTTTTTCTAATTCAGTAAAAAAAAAAAAGTTTTTTGGTAGTTTGATGGAGTAAGTAAATTAGTTTGGGTATGGAGCACAGAAATTTAACCAAGATGACTTGCTCTCAGTAGTAGAATCAAGATTTGAACTTATTAAAACATTAATTAATGTAAAGGAATATTTTTCTGCTATTGCCATTATGCTTTTAAAAAGTTCTTGGTTTTTCTTTGTAAATAATACACACACACACACACACTTATGGAGAAAACTTTTTAAACTGTTTAACAATCCAAATAATCTTCTTTCACATTTATTATGCATTGTTTCATTCTGTAGAGCTCCTAATCCATAATTTATACTTTTATTTTTTTTAAAAAACTGTAAAAATGGAATAAGTTTCCTCAGCTGATTGGGATGTTTCCCCTCTCTGGGTCTTGTCTGATCAGACTTGTCTGATATATTATAGTGGAGAATTTGGGGGGGTATGTGTTCTAATGGATGGCTTCAGAGGTCACTTCTAATGCTGAATTTCTGTGATTCTGTGAAGAGATTGCTCTATCCTTTCCTACTCTGTGTGTGTGTGAGATAGCAGAAAGTTGTTACATTTGGTTATTGTGAATCAAATGTCTTAAAGAACATGAGGTGTCTATTTTTCTAATACTTGTGGTCCAATAAACTTAAGATAGGGGAGGATAAATGCTGACTTTACTTGCAGTTTTTAAATTCTGTTCCTAGGATTTGAGACTGAATGAGCCATTGAGGGTAAAACATTTTACTCTCTTTTCAGTGCTAATGATTTCGTTAGCCTATTGAGTGATTGAATCAGTGTTTGGTGAGGTAAATTTTTTTTTTTTTTAAGGGAAATCACTATGTGAAATCCGTCCATTTCCCTGGAGCAATTAGTAATTTTCCAAGTCTGGAAAGTATTCAAACATATGCAGTTATAATATAATGTGTTATGCCCTTCAATCTTTTTTATTCTTTATTTCTCCTTTTCATTCATATATTTGTAAGTTACTTACAATGAGTAGAAGAGAATCAGATTTGGATTTAATAGCCAAAGAAAATGGTTGCATATAGCTGGTTCTTAAATAATGTATTATAAAGGGAGGTTAATTTGTACTAGAGGGGTAAGTTTTTCAGTATAGAGAGGAGGGGAAGAAAGGAGATCTCCCTTCTCAAAGTGGGGTTCAGGGGAGACAGCAGATGTAATGGGTTAGCTCAGAGAAAGGAGAGGGGATATGAAGAGTTTCCCCCTTCTGCCTTCCCTCATTAGCTAAAGATGCTCTCCCCAATTCGCTCTTGTCCCTCTTGTTCCCATTCCACTACTCTAGACCAAAGGGTCTCCCTTTGATCTGTTCACTCACACTCAGTTTGGGGAAAAGATAACTATTTTAATGTTAATTCAGTCAGGTAATACAAAGTAATAACTGGCAGTAAAGAATGGGAAAAGCAAAGTGGTGAAGGGGGGGTCCCTGTCTCTATCCTATTTATCCCTTTCCCCTCTCTCCTCAAGTTTGGGGAGAACTCAGGCCTTGGCAGCCTGAGCCTCCTGGGAGAAAGTAAGGTTGACTCACCCCTGGGCAACAGGAGCTGAGGTAAAGTCTGCTCAGGTTTCTCTTCAGAAAGTCCCTTCAATTGGGAAGTGTTGGGGGTAAAGATTTCCAGTCACCAGCAGGAAAAGTGGGTAACCCTCAGGAGAATGTCTTTTCCCACCTTCTGTCTTTGGCTTCTCAAGACTGGGAGACCAACTCCTCTACCAGCCACAATCTTCTCCTCCTTAGGATTCCATTCCTGGGGCCCCTCATCCGTGGAGGTGATCAGTTTCACACACTCTTCAGCCTGGCACTTTTCTTTAGTGCCAGCCTCTATCACAACAACATTTTTATTTGTCTATGCTATAAAGGATTGCACTTATATATTACTATAGTGATACAATCTCCAAGCAATAAATCCTCTGAGTATATTGATATCAGTATAAGAAATTCTTAAAATTACTGATTTAGATGAATAATACTGTTGAGTTTAATAACAGCTTTAGTCATAGCAGTAAGTTGATTTCAGAAAGTCAATTTTATTCTGTCTTTTATATACATCGTATTTGTTCTCTTGTACTCATCAATGCATATTCCAGGAGAAATTAAGTTTCACCAAGAAAACAAGAAAGAAGCATTATAAGAAAGAAGAGATGGGACATCATGCTTGAGAAATGCAAATAATTCACCATAACTCACTTTTTGGAAAAAAAAAAAAGATTAGACCAGGAGGCTGCAAAAATAGTCAAGTGAATTTAAGTTCAACTTCAAAGTTCAAATTCAAAGTTTTAGCAAATATCCTATCAAAGATGTAGTTAGGGAAGATTTAAAAAATGAATTGATGATCACAAAGAGCCAGAATAGCTTTTTCAAGAATGTCAGACTAAAAATGCTTCACTTTTCTACTTCTTTTGCAAAGATAAGTCATCCTCAGGTATAGAAAACTGTATGTATTTTAAATTTTTTCCAACATATCAGGTTAACTGATTTTTTCTCAGATTCATTTCTTCTTTCATTTTTTTAAATCAAAATTGTTTTGTTTTGAGGAATGTCTGTAGTGGAGGGGAGAAAGAGAAAGAAAGATGTGGGGGGAATTTAGATGATGGAAAAGCAAATGATGAGCACTATAAATATATATACATATAAATGTTTATATATTTAAATAAGTCACACTATACTGACATCTCCCTTTTTGATGAGATTTAATAGGGCTATGGATCAGGTAGATACTGTAGACAGTGTTATGTGACTTACAGCAAAGAATTTGCTATTTCTATAGAGATAATGCAGAGACCTAGTCTCAGTAATAGTACAGAGAGGTGGACTTAGAAGGAGTGAAATTTCCTGAACAATTCCATGAACCATGAAATGATCTTTGGCCTTGTGCTATTCAACATTTTTACCAGGAAGTGATTTGGCTCTCATACTTATCAAATTTGTGAGGAGTATAGAACACATTGGATGACAGAGACAGTATATAAAAGGATCTTGACATGATGGAATGTTGGACTGAATCTTAAATGAAATTTAATATCTAGAAATATATAGCATTCCTTTAGGAGTAGAAAAAATAATGGATGGAGGATGGAAGAAGATTCAGGTTTGTATCATACTTCAGACACGTATGTGAATTTAGGTTAGTCTTTTTGTATCCCTGAGACTCAGTTTTCTCTTCAGTAGAGTGGGAATAATAATATCTTTGTGACTGATATTAAAAGTCTTCAAGAGAATTAAATGAGATTAGATAGATATCTTACTCATCAAACCTTAAAACTGTATCTAAATATCAACTATTTATTGTGTTTATAAAACCAACTTTACAGGTACAAGATGGGGGAGTCAAAGCAAGAAAATAGTTTAGCTCCAAGTGAACAAGTATTTCTCTAGCACTTTCTATGTGCCAGGCATTGAACCAAGTGATGTAAACAAAAAGAAGGCAAAAATATAACAAATTAATAAAGAGAAATAATCCTTTCCATGTAGAATAATCTAAGTGGGGGAGGTGACAGACAATTTACTAATTTTAGATAATATCAGAAGGAAAAAATAAGATTTAGGGATAGTTCAAGACTTCTTGTAGAAGCATTTGATTCAAACTAATGTGAAGAAAGCTAGAGAAGCAAGGAGACAAAGAGGAAAAAGGAAAGAAGTAGGTATGGGAGACCTCAATGAAAGTGCATGTAGTCAAGAGGTGGTGTATCTAACGGAAGGTAGGAGGCTCAGAGAAGAGGGAGCTAGGATTGGAGACAGGAAGTCCTGGGTTCGTGTCTGGTCTCAGACACTTCCTCACTCTGTGACCCTGGGGAAGTCATTTAACTCCAATTGCCTAAGCCCCATCTCACTTCTACCTTTAGAAATGACAGTTGTATTGATTCTCAGACAGAATGAAAGGATTCAAAAAGTAAAGTGCATTGATAAAACCTAGAGAATGTCAAGAGGGTAATGACTGCAGTGATGAAGAAAATTGTGAACATGTCATATCCAGATTGAAGAAAATGGGAAATTTTACCTGGAAAAGAGAAATCAATGTGAAAATAATACCTGTAATCAAGTATTTGGAGGATTGTCATGTAGAATAGTGATTAGATTTGTTCTGTCAGGACTCAGAGGACAGAATTATGTACAATACGTGAAAGTTGGAAAAGGTGAAGATTTAGGCTTGATTTCAGTTCCTAACAATAAGAGTTTTCCAAACTTGGAATGCATTGCATAAGGAACAATAGTTTATTATTATTATTATTATTAGAGTCCTTCAAATATAGTTAAGATAATCAACTTTAATTAATGTATGTTGTAGAAGGTTCTAGTATAGAGGTACATGGTGATTTCATCCAGATGAATAAATCTCTCTTTAACCAGCAGGTGCTCTATAAATTCAAAGCTGATTCTATATATCTTTACCAGGAAATAGAAAATTCTACTCTCCTTTATTGCTATTCTGATCACTTATTCAATGCTTGAGGGAATTGAAGAAGTGTCCATCTCTTTAGGGTCTCCAGAAAATTGGTATTATTCTTCTGGCTTTGCCTCTTTAAGAGGACTTTAAGTGGACATCAGAGTAGACATACTCAACTTTAATAAAACTCAAGCCCCACCTTTGTCAATCAATCAATTGATAAAACATTTATTAAACAATTACTATATAAAACAGCAACCAAAATGACTACTAAGTCATTGGAAACTGATTTGAAGTGAAGATGTCTCAGAATTTCTCTCTAGTTGAATCACAATGATTTCTCTTTTCCAAGTAAAATTTCCAATTTTTTTCAATCAGGATATGGCATGTTCACAATGGTCTTCATCATTCTAGTCATTACCCTCTTGATATTCTCTAGGTTTTATCAATGCACTTTATTTTTTGAATGCTTTCATTCTGTCTTAGAATCAATACAACTATCACTTCTAAGGCAGAAGTGAGATAAGGGTTGGGCAGTTGGAGTTAAATGACTTCCCCAGGGTCACACAGCAAAGAAGTGTCTGTGACCAGACGTGAACCCAGGACTTCCTGTCTCTAATCCTAGCTCTCTCTTCTCTGAGCCTTCTTCCTTTCACTATAGAAGATGGAATCAACAGGATTTCTCTTATTCTTCCCTATTCATTTTATAGCTTAGATCAGAATGTACTAATATTAGAGGTCACATGCAGAGTAAAGGTCCTATTGTCTTGTCCTTATATTGTTTAGGTCATTTTCTGGATGAAGTTGTCCTTCTTTTCTTTTGGTGGAATTTTAGTTTTATTTGATCAATGGGAGAGCTTAATTCCTTTTCAAAAAAAAGTCTGGTTGGTGGTCCTGGCATTGATAATAACTGCATTGGTCATGAATACTCATCTTTTTTTTAATCCCTTCCATATATCTTATATAATTATTAGACTCCAAATCTCTTTGTATACCACAGCTTATATCCCTAATTCCCCAATTGATAGATACTTCTTCAGTTTCCAATTCTTTGCCATCGTAAAAATAACTGATATAAATATTTTTTATCCCTTTGGAATACAGGTCTAGTGGTGGTATTGCTGAGTAAAAGGATATGCATGATTCCAAATTGCTCTTTATAATTAACTGCATCAATTCAGAGCTTCACCAACAGTGTATTAGTGTCCTAATTTTCCCACATCCCCTCCAAGATTTATCATTTTTCTTTTTTGTCTTATTAGCTAGTGTGATAGGTATGAGGCAGTACCTCAAAGTTATTTTAATTTGCATTTCTCTAATAATGATTTGGAATATTTTTTCATATAACTAAACAGTTCTAATTTCTTTATCTGAGAATTGCCTTTGACCATTTATCAATTGAGGATTAACTTATATTTTTAAAATTGATTCAGTTCTCTACATATGTGAGAAATAAGGCCTTTGTTAGACATACTTGCTGTAACATTTTTTCTCCAGTTTGTTGTTTCTCTTCTAATCTTGTTGGAACTCATTAAGCAGACAGTACTTAATGAATTTACTAACCTTTTTCATTCAGATTTGTGGCTGAGTATATATTCACTATTAGCAATGTGATATGCATTTTATTTTTTGTTCTATCAACAATGATAGTTCTTATTTCAGAATCTTAGCATCTCAGACCATAAAACAGGATCTCGTGAGCATGAAAGGAATTGATTTTAATTCTATGGAAAATAAATAAAAGTTAGAGTATTGAATATTATTGATATATTTCCCCATTTCTCTGAAATAACAGCTTTTTTTCTAAATTCAGTTAATTTTTATTTTTTAATATTGTAACTTGTATATTAATGTAACTATCATTTAGTAGGTTCATAATTCTTCAAAAATAACTAGACATTGACATAATGTTTTTTACTCTACTGTCTAAAGTAATTCCTTGAAATAGAAATTACATGGTTTATTGTAAACAAAACACTCATATTTTTCTGTTTGGGTGAAAATGTATGGTCTCTAGTTTCAGAGGGAGAACACAAACTTTCTTTCATGGAGATAAAGAAAAGGCATTGAATTCTGCCTCTGTAGGTATATAGTGCTGGGCACCCAGTGTGAAGGTTAGTCTTAGGCTAAGTGTACAATGTTTTAATGGCACAATTTGAGAAAGATGTTCTTATTATTTATTAGTCCATTGGGGCAGGGGAAAAGATCAATCTTCTTTTGGTAAAGGGGAATGTTAATAGCATCTCTTTTGAATGTACAACCAATAATATCATTAACATTTACCCTCCCCCCCTGAAGAATAGTGTAATATTTCCTTTGAGATAGATGAAACGAACATTCTGAATTATTGAATTCAATATCCTTTGTAGAAATTTGTATAGGCACATGGATACTCATTTCTATTGCTCTTATTACAAAAGCTTTCCATTATCTATAATTGATCTTGTCTTCTCTTAGAAACAGAAAACTATGGCCCTTAATGGTTATGCTGTTGTAAGACTGACTAAACCTGCTCAAAGATACTAAAATATATTTATGAGAAATGTTTTTATTCATCATAAGGAATATAAATACTTTTCATCTCTCTACTTAAATGTGTGCTAATGTAAAAGATTATCTTTAATTTAATGGTTAGGGCATAGCCTCCTAGATTGGTTAAAAAGCTTTTTAGGGACCTTTAAAAAGTTGCATTACCAATAGGAAAGGTCTTGGTTCCAATGTGCTTTATGTAATAGCCAAGGGAGTACCATTTGAGAACAAATTTAATAGCTTTTCTAGGTAAGAATCCAGAATTAGTGCATGAAAGGAACAGAGTAGATCTGTTTGAACTTAGGTTATACATTAAATTAGGTTATACATGGTGTTGTAAGAAACAGAAAGGCATAAGAGTCTGTGGGGAGACTTATAAGGAAACAGGACTATTCAGGAACTATAAGGATAGATTCACAGTGAAACATTAAACTACAAAACGTATAATCAGTGTAATGGTAACCTGAGAAGTGTTCATTAAATCTTCTAAATCTAAGGTGTTTAAGGGATGAAGCTCAAAGAAGATATTTCCAAGGACTCTTAGAAAATGTAAACATTAAAGTAATTCAGTCATGTCTGGCCACTTAAAGTTTTGGGGAGATATTTGAAAATTGGGTTCCATGCCTAAAAAGAACCCGACCTTTGGGATAAACATTTCATGTTATAACTTAAAGATTAAGAATATGAAATGGGCAGCTAGATAACACAATGACTAGAACAATGGGTCTATAATTAGGAAGACCTAAGTTCAAATTTGCCATCAAACTTTTACTAGCTGCATGACTTTCAGCAAGTCACTTAATCTCTTTTACTCAGTTATCTTGCCTGTAAAATATGAATAATAGCACCTCTCTCCCAGGGTTGTTGTGAGGAATAAATGAGATGATTATAAATGCGCCTAGCACAGTATTGGTACATAGCTTTACTTATAAATTTTAGTTACCATTATTATTGAAGCTTTCAAATAAAAATTAAAAAATGGTTCATTAAAAAAAATCCCTTAGGGATAGGAAAGTTCTCTTATGTGACCTTAAAGGATAATTCATGTATTGCACTAATTTGATAGACTTTTATGTATGAATTTAAATTTTGCTAAAGATTTTCAATTTTTTTTTTTATCTCAAATGAATCCCATTTCTTGAACCAGGGAGCATTGAGTGTAGTACAGCAGAATGAACTTTGAACTAGGAGAATAGAGACTTGATTCTTAGATCTGACAGCTTTGATTATACAACTGGAAAGTCCTTTATAAGTCCTCTAGCCCAATCCTGAATCCTACCCAAGCATACCCAAGGGATGTAATAGGACTCCAAGTGGTCCCATCACCTCCTCCTTCCTTTGAACCCCGGGCTCCCAATCTTTACATTGACTCTTTTGCCCTAAATTATCTTAAAGGTTCTTCTAAGCAACTTTATCTCCAGCTGGACTCTTCCTCCTGCCTGGAATCTTCTTCCCCACCTTCTGAGGTCCCTGTTTTCCTTCTAGTTCTAGCTCAAATCCTGTCTTCCATGAGAATCCTTTCCTTCTCTCTCCTTTCAATGCAAATGCCTTCTCTCTGCAGGTTATGTCCATTTTATCTTATAATGTATATGTTTTGTACATCATTGTTTCATGGACTCTCTAAGATTAGACTATGTGCCCCTTGAAGTAAAGGACTTTCATTTGATCTTTTTGTTGCTTCCCCAGTGCTTAGCACAGTTCTGGGCACCTTGTAGCCACTTTATTTTTATTTTTTAAAACCATTATAGGGGGCAGCTGGGTAGCACAGTGGATTGAGAACCAGTCCTAGAGACGGGAGGTCCTAGGTTCAAATCTGGCTTCAGCCACTTCCCAGCTGTGTGACCCTGGGCAAGTCACTTGACCCCCATTGCCTAGCCCTTACCACTCTTCTGCCTTGGATCCAATACACAGTATTGACTCCAAGACGGAAGGTAAGGGTTTAAAAAAAAAAAAAAACCATTACATTCAGTCTTAGAGTCAATACTATGTGTTGGTTCCAAGGCAGAAGAGCTCAGGAAGGGCTAGGCAATGGAGGTTAAGGGACTTTTCCCAGGGTCACACAGCTAGCAAGTGTCTGAGACCACATTTGAACCCAGGACCTCCCATCTCTAGGCCTGGTTCTCCATCCACTGAGCCACCCAGCAGCCAGGAGGCACTTATTTTTGTTTTAATTTATTTTTTTCCAAACTGAAAAATTTTATTTAATTAATTGATTTAGAATATTTTTCCATGGTTCCATGGTTCATGTTCTTTCCCTCCCCTCCTCCCACCCCCCCTCCTGTAGCCCATGTTCAATTCCACTGGGTTTAACATGTGTCCTTGATCAAGACCTATTTCCATATTGTTATGTCTGCACTAGGATGATCATTTAGATCCCCAGTCATATCCCCACCAACCCATGTGATCAATCAGTTGTTTTTCTTCCATTTCTGCTCCCTCGGTTTCTTCCTCTGGATGTGGATAGCATCTTTCTCATAAGTCCCTCAGAATTGTCCTGGATCATTGCATTGCTGCTAGTAGAGAAGTCCATTACATTCAATTGTGCCACAGTGTATCTGTCTCTGTCTAAGTTTTTCTCCTGGTTCTGCCCAGGAGGTACTTTAAAATGTTTTACTTACTAATTTAAGTTAAAATGGGTCAGCTAAACACTAGAAAATAATTATCATTTAATTTGGATCCAATGGGCTAGGGACCAGGAAAATTTCAGATAGAGGTGAGATTATGTTTTTAAAATGTGGCCTGGGGAGGCCCGGGTTGGCAGACCAGAAAGGCAATCATTTGGGGTCTTGAATTGGAATCTACAAAAGAATTGAGGGTTGGATGAAAGACATGGTTAAAGCATGGATTATCTGAGGGAAGTTTCCGTAATCTAAGAGCTTTCTAGGCCAATCTGACCTACTTGATCTTAGACTCGCACCCTTCACAGTCCTAAAGATGCCCATCCCTCATAAAGTCAATGGGGTGATCAAACTATCCGCAGAAGATGTATAATTACTGATATTCAGGAATGCTTAAAGGGTTCGAGGTAGTTGAGAACACGTAGGAAAAAAGTCCAGTTTCCCGGTTTCAAAAGCTGTGTTCTGCCCTCCCCCAGGCCCTCTAGGCGTCCCCGCTGGGGATCCTTCTATGTTATAGCCTCCTAGGGTCTTAGGAGAGTCGCCCAGTGGCTTTTTCCTAACATTCACAAAGGATTTATAGGCTCTGAATGCACACGCCAAAGGCAACCTCCCCTTGGAACATTCTTCCCCTCCATCCGCATCAGCACTGGGGATTGACGGACAGAGCAAAGCCGGGGGCGCCTGGGAGATGTGTTTTGTGTTCCGCATTCTACCTTTTTCACCAAGCACAGGATGCAAAACGCTTGCTGTTATAGCTTTTGTGTACTTTGCAATAGGAAATGGAATCAAATGGCCACAACAAAAGAGAGAATGAGGATAATAACATAGGGTGTATATCTATAAGAAACATTTCTGATAAAAGTACCCCCAGGGACAGTGTAACTTGAAGGCTCCTCCTCCTCCTCCTCCTTCTTCCTCCTGCTCCTCCTCCTCCTCCTCCTCCTCCTCCTCCTTCTTCCTCCTGCTCCTCCTCCTCCTCCTCCTCCTCCTCCTCCTCCTTCTTCCTCCTGCTCCTCCTCCTCCTCCTCCTCCTCCTCCTCTTTCTTCCTTCTCCTCCTCCTCCCATTACTACTACTACTACTACTACTACTACTACTACTACTACTACTACTACTACTACTACTACTACTACTACTACTACTACCACCACTAACATTGTCATCACTGCCACTACTACCACTACCACTACCACTTCCACTACTACCACTACCACTGCTACTACTACTACTGGCTAACATTTATATAACACTAAAGTGTCAGCTACTCTACTAAACACTTTATAATTATTTTCTCGTTTGATCCTCATAACTACACTAGTATGTAAGTGCCATTATTACTCCCATTTTCAGATAAAGAAACTGAGGCAAACATAAGTTAAGTGACATACCTAGGGGTTGCACATACAGTGAGTACCTGAGGCTCAATGAGACCTGTCTTCTTGACTCAAAGGCCAGCCCTCAGAAAGGACTTTGTAATTGTATTTTTTTTCCCTTTTAAACATTATTTTATTTGGTCATTTACAAACATTATTCCTTGGAAACAAAGATCATTTTCTTTTCCTCCCCCCCCCCCAACCACCCCTCCCATAGCCTAGTGCAATTCTATTAGGTGGATTCGAACCCATTTCCATGTTGTTGGTATTTGCATTAGGGTGTTCATTTAGAGTCTCTCCTCAATCATGTCCCCTCAACCCCTGTAGTCCAGCAGTTGCTTTTCCTCAGTGTTTTTACTCCCACCATTTGTCCTCTGCTTGTGGATAGTGTTTTTTCTCCTAGATCCCTGCAGAATGTTCAGGGACATTGTATTGACACTAATGGAGTAGTCCATTATGTTAGATTGAACCACAGTGTGTCAGTCTCTGTGTACAATATTTTCCTAGTTCTTCTCCTTTCGCTCTGCATCACTTCCTGGAGGTTGTTCCAGTCTGCATGGAATTCCTCCACTTTATTATTCCTTTTGGCACAATAGTATTCCATTACCAACATATACCACAATTTGTTCAGCCATTCTCCAATTGAAGGGCATCCCCTCATTTTCCAAATTTTTGCCACCACAAAGAGCTTAGCTATGAATATTCTTGTACAAGTCGTTTTCCTTATTATCTCTTTGGGGTACAAACCCAGCAGTGCTATGGCTAGATCAAAGGGCAGACAGTCTTTTATCACCCTTTGGGCATAGTTCCAAATTGCCCTCCAGAATGGTTGGATCAATTCACAACTCCACAAGCAATGAATTAATGTCCCTACTTTGCCACATCCCCTCCAGCATTCACTGCTTTCTTCTGCTGTCATGTTAGCCAATCTACTAGGTGTGAGGTGATACCTCAGAGTTGTTTTGATTTGCATCTCTCTGATTATCAGAGATTTAGAGCACTTTTTCATGTGCTTATTAAGAGTTTTGATTTCTTTGGCTGAAAAGTAATTAATTGTTAAAAGAATCTTTAGGAGGCAGCTGGGTGCCTCAGTGGATTGAGAGTCAGACCTAGAGACAGGAGGTCCTAGATTCAAATCTGGCCTCAGACACTTCCCAGCTGTATGACCCTGGGCAAGTCACTTAACCTCCATTGCCTAGCCCTTACCACTTTTCTGCCTTGGAGCCAAGGGTTTAAAAAAGAAAAAAAAACAATAAAAGAATCTTCAGTTTCTACACAGAGGGTTCAAAGACTCCCTGGATGTTCATTTAAATGAAAGCATTGTCAGTTCTCTTGTCTTAATAGCTTTTCCCCCCTACAAAAATGGCCAGAGAAAATTTAGTCTGAAATATTAAATGTTGCTTTTGTAATAGTAGAATTTGAAAGAAAAAAGAATAAAATAGATGAAAATAAATTCGTTTCCATCTGAATAAATGTCTATGCTACGATTAATAGCAATGAATACAACCTGTGTCTATGACTGCTGACCTTGGAGTCAGGAAGGCTGTAATTAGACTTCTACCTCAGAAACTGAACTAATATATCATATCCAGGTTATCAGTCTACTGTGGTGAGGAGCTTTCCTGCACTTGGATTCCCCTAAGTTGTTGAAATTATAGAATTATGAATATTCTAGGCACAGTGTGCTATATGGGGTAAGAAATGGATCTGTGATTTTGTGTGCTTAGAGAACTCTAAAGTGAGGAAACTCCATCATCTAATACATTCTGTTTTTTTTTTTTCTTCAATTTACCCTCTTAACAAGTTTTAGAGAACCCAAGGAAGATAAGTGACTTTCCCAGGATCACATAATATAGATTAGATTTGGGATTTGAACCCAGTTCTTCTTGGTAAATTCTTTACTACACCATGCTGCTGCTTTGATCAAATTCAGATATCAAAACAAATTCTAACCTTTTTTAAATAAACACTCCTGGATTATATGTATTGCTTCTTATGAAACATTTGAATTGGAAATTGATAATTATTTGACGGTTATTTATTGATGATGTTATAGAGTCTGTGTTTAAACAATGATTTGATTTTAACCAGAAATAGTTTTTACTCTGACATTTTCTAAGGTAGGAAAATATTCTAAACAAATAATTTTTGCTGACATTCCTCATTGATGTCTGTTATTCCTTTGAGAACCTAAAGTACGCAAAGTAACTATTTCACATTTTAAGAACCAGGGAAGGAACCTAGTTACTTAATCAGCACACATACACCTTTGAAACTTAGGTGACCTAAAGTAACAGTCCTTTGTAGGGTGCCTCATTAAAAATTACACAGCTGTGAAGGAGACTGACAAATTTGGGAAGGGCAGATGAAAAAGTTTTCTGATTATGATTTTTTCATGTTTATTAATGGAATTTTATCAGCCGAATTTTCATTGCAGAAGAATTTCATAAGAGCAAATCAGTGTTTTTAATAGCATGCTGGCAATGTTCCCTTGAAGGAAGACATTCAGTCCTGAAGAATATGGGAAATAATTTATTCAGTAAATTTGGGGGGAGGTGGAGGGAGAAAAACATGAAATAATTTTGATAAGGCTGGAAATGACAAGCTGAGAACTCAAACAATTATAAAGTTATACATTACATTGAAAAGGAATTGGAGGGAGGGAAGGACTACAGTTAATTTTTCTTTGTCTCTCTTATCCCTTCCCCTCTTCCCCATTTCCAACACCCCTCCAATCCTCATGACTACCACAATGCCTTATACATAACAGGAACTCAAATATTGATCATCCATTGACTTAATTTCAAAAAATATTTTCAAATGTTAATATATTAGTAATATTAATAAATATTAATTTGATGCATTAATTGAAATAGCTAGAAAATAAAATGTATTTTAAACTATTGTTTTCAATGTTTGTGTTATGGTGTTAGACAAACAACAAAAATATTACTGAATCTTTTCTTAGTAACCAATAATAATTGTGTTGACTATAGTAAGAAATGTCCCCATTGCTAAGTGTTCAAAAATAAAAATGACCCTTCTCTGAAAGACCAGCTATGATATTCACATGTATGTGTAAAGTTTAAAAATATTTATATTTGATTACCAGGTACTCCTAACTTTCATAAAAGCACAAGAAATCAAACCAAATAAATGATTAACATTAACAATGGCAAAATAAAAAGACCCTCATCAAACATCTTAATAATTTTCTTTACCCTTTCTGACTTTTCCACCTTAGTCAAAATTTAATTAATGTCAGAACAACTAAACATTTGGGAACTGATGTAATCATAGTAACTGTAGATTAATGAACCCGACAGAGTGTTATACTATAATAATAGACTGATAAATTACTTTATTAGAATATTTTGGTATGTTGCAGGTGATTTCCCCTTTGGGAAGACATTCACAATGAATTCACAAATTTAAATTAGTTACAGTAGTCATACATAATTTGCCATCTTTTTCAAGACTCAGCTCCCACAAAACAAAAACAGGTTTCCTGTATTGTGTATTTTGCCTCCATTTCCTATAGCTTATTTAACTCATCCTAAAATATGTTTATCAGATGGTAAATCTTTGTGTGTTTATAAATATCCTTACTCTATTCTTTTGGTTTGCTATTGCAGAGAATAAAATGAATTGTAGTAAAATACAATGAGATTGCTAACTGGTTGTTTTCTTTTTCATTTTTGTGGATGTCATTGAAGCCAACATTTGTTGCCATTTTAAGTTCTCCACACTCTGACAGTAAAAATTGAAAAGGGGAGACAGATGGTTCTCCTCTGCCATTACATTTCTTCCATGAAGTGACTCTAATACTCTGAATGATGTTACAAAGCTGAGATGGTTCTGACTATTGGAGAAAAAAAGGCATATTATTGACAGAGTATATTTCTTACATCTGTGGCTGAAGGACCACTGGCCAAGGAGTGTATGGAAGAGAATATAATTCCTAGATAGGGAGAAATCTGAGTAGCTACTGAGAAAAAGGGAACATAGAAAGTGACAAAGTAGCAAGAAGAAAATAAGGATTTTTTCCCTCTTCTTTCTCTGAATACTCTCTTCTTATGGTTCTCTCTTCTTTTTCTCCTTCATAGAACTGTAATAAACAATTTTTTCAAGATGTCAAAGGAGATAGGATAGAATGACTGGATGAAATATAGAGGCAGCATGAGACCTGAATGGAAGCAGAGGAAGGGACTATTTAGAAGGCAAGTCTGGAAAAAACTGGGACAGAAATCAAAGGAGAGCTACCGGCAGGAATTAGGTAAAGCAAGACCCTGAAGATAATCATAAGAAGCATGAGCTTCAGACAGAAAAAAAAAAAAAAAGTACAGCCAGTGGAAAGGTTTTAAGGCAGAATATGACCTAGTTAGAGGGAGATCATGTTAGTAACAACAGCTTGGAGTCTAATAGTGACAATTTAGGGGACCAAAGAGGGAGAAAAGTTAGACAAAGTAGAATGTGGTCAATGTTTAAGTAAATGCCTTTAATTAGGTCTAAAATGGAAACCAAATAACAAATGTATCCTTTTAAAATACTAAAAGAAAAACCCAAATTATTTTCTATATTAAGGAAACTGGTTGTATGTGTCTAACTTTTATACTGAGTAACAAAAAATTCATTAATTCAGATTAATTGGGGAGAAAGATTATGTCGGTGAAAAGTTTAAATTATAGGTTTTTTAATTATTTTTATATCCATTTAAAAAATTCTTTATTTTTCAAGGATCAGTTCAGATACTACTTCATCTATTAACACTTTCTTGGTCCATCCACTTTTTAGTGGTCTTTCTTAAAATTATGTTTTAATTGTATTTTACTTATTATATATGTATACACATATATATATTATTTACTGTAATAGAGGGTAAAATGGGGAAGATTTATGATATTGGGGGAAAGGGTAGTAAAGGAAATGGTGTCTCCCCCCCAACCCAAGGTTGCCTTCAGCTTTGACTTCTGGGTTCTATGAAGCATCTTATTGAAGAGGTTTGTGATAGTAGTAAGTTCTCTTCTTCTTGGGGAGAGAAAGTTACCTTTCTCCCCCTTACTCTCAAGTTTCCCTCTAGTAATATTTGAGTCAGTTCTTATATCTTTCTTTAACTGAAATTTATTGGAGGGAACAGGAAAGGGGACAGGACAGATGGAGGACATATATATATAATTATATATATATATATATAAATATATATATATATATATGCTCTATCTCCATCAGTCATCTTTGATCTAGTTTTCCATCTATCTATTTTAACTATTTGTTTATCTATACACATATATACATATGCATATGCATATATGCTTGTTACTTTGCTCAATAGAATCTATTTTCCTTGAAGGAAAAGGTTGCTTAGTTTTTGTCTTTGCATCCATGGAAGTAGATCCTCAGATTTATTTTAATTTACATCAGTGATTTGGAGCATTTTTATCTATACTTGATCATTTGTGTGTCTTCTTTTGAGAACTTCCTTATAATATTCTTAACCATTTCTCTACTGAAGAAGAGCACTTGTATATTTTTACATATCAATTCTATATATTTTTAAAATTCTAACAGCTAGCATTTTTCAAGAAATACATTTGTATTTGCTTGTGCTGTCCTTGTTGATAGTGTATGTGTATTCATCATTCATAACTTCCTATACATTAGAAACCTGTCACAAATGTGTTTATTCTGTTATTGTTCAGTTATTCCAGTAGTGTCTGATTCTTTGTGACCCCATTTGAGGTTTTCCTGGCAAGATTCTGAAATTTTTTTATTCACTTCCTTCTCCAGATCATTTTTCAGATGAGGAAACTAAAGCAAATAAGTTAAGTGAATTGGCTAGGGTCACACAGCTAGTAAATGTCTGAGACTGGAAATGAACTCAAGCCTTCCTAATTTGAAGTCTGGTTCTCCATCCATTGTACCACCTAGCTGCTCTGTAAATGTTTATTTTCATCATTTATGAATCCTTTAACAAGTACCCATTGTAAGCTAGGTCCTATATACTATTTCTAGAACTGTCCTTTAAGGTTGAAATTTCCTCTACTCTCTCTTCTCAGCTTAAAACCTAACCCTTCCATAAACTATTCCTTTTGCTATTAATTTAGTCCTTTAAAAAAAATGTCTTTTTCTTCTGAACTTCTACAGTTCTTTGTACTGTATTACTTAACATCATATACTATCTTTTACGTACAAAACCATAATGAAACCATAATGTCAGCCTCAGTGTCTGAAAGATCTGATTTCTTTTTTAAATTATTATTTTTCTTTTTTCCTAGATTACATGTTGATATAATTTTAGATAACATTTTTCTGACATTCTATGATCCATATTCTCTCTTTCCCTAGCATCCTTTCCCCCTCCCCAAGATGGCAGGTAATATGATATTTGTTGTATGTGTTTTCATACAATACATATTTCTGTGTTTATCAAGTTGTGAAAGAAGAAAGTCTTGGTTTCAAACAGGACCTGCCTGGGATCCATCCTGTCTGTGTGACTGGGGAAAGTTAATTAAAATATCAGTGTCCCAAACAACTCCTCAAGACTGTAAACTGTGGAACAATTTATGTTTTATTGGAATCTCTAACATCAATGAAAGTTCATGTAAATGGGGTTGGGGGGTAGGATGGACTTTTTTTCTTCCTGTTAAGTCTGTCAACCTTTTGAAGGCAATGTCAAGACTTTTTACTATTTTGGTTTACCCCATAGTACTTTGCATAATGTGAAACAGAGAGTAAACATTAAATAGATACTGTATATGCAAATGTGATTAGAAGGCAGGAAGAGGGTGTTCCTGGTATGTAAAGGAAAATGTTCTTATTCTTACTCCTGTTTTGCTTACCTTTCATGTCTGGCTCCAACAAGATACCATTTGGATGTGAGAGAGAGAGAGAGAGAGAGAGAGAGAGAGAGAGAGAGAGAGAGAGAGAGTCAGAGAGAGACAGATACAGAGACAGAGACAGAAAGACAGACAGACAGAGACAGAGAAGATTATTATTTTTTTTTTTTCTGTTTTGCTTTAGCCAGTTTCAGAACTTGCTGGAAAATTAAAGATCACCCAGTCCAAACTATTCATTTTAGACATGGAAAAAACTTAGTTTCCAAAAATGCACTCACTGTATATCCATATAAATTATGCATACACTATCTTTTCCAAAACAATAAAGTATAGACCATAACCTCTCTGCAACTTTTTTCTTCAAGTTTCATACATATCTTTGCATTAAGGAAATTCAGATTAAAAGAAAATACAATTCAGAGGAGTCAGAAGTAGCTTTGGAATGAAGGAGTAGCTTCAACATTTTTCGGGTGAAATATTTCTCTATCTGCAAAGTGACATCTCTTTCAGAGCAGAAAGAGCATGGAGGGAAAAAAAAACCCCTTCATAGACTCCTGGACACTTCTGATCACGGCAGAAGTTTTTTCCTTGAACAGAAAGAACTATAAAATGTGACATAGGCAACAATTTTGAGCAGGAAGATGGACAGACAATATGATTTACAAGTTCTTCTCTCTTTGGTTTCCATCTTTATGATTTATATTGTAGAATTCTTTTTTCATTATTTAGTTTGCAAGTATCAGTTCCATGCTTTCCACAAGGAGGGGGAAAAGTTCCTGTGCTTCTTTTAAAAACTTTAAACATCCATTTTTGGGCAAGAAAATACTTACCTTTTTGGACTAAATCAAATTTGGATATTGGAAAGAAGTGGTGGCCAATTAGAAAGCATCTAATCCCTGCTTCATTAAAACTGTGCTGAGAAGAGATATTCATGAAGAGGTTCACTTGCATCCCTATTCTCTTGTACTTATCTTTTAATTTACACAGTCCATTTCCTGCAAGGACTTAGAACACATGCCCATTAAACATTAAAATAACTAAGTTTATGGACAAATCCCACAAAGTCAAATAAAGCCGGAGCTTATGGTAGACCTTTAAACTTTTCTCCATTGTGCTTAATGACTAAAGCTATTAAGGCTGCATGTGTAATTGCTCACTGTCCCGAGACTCAAATTCCACACTAGCAAAAATAAGTAAAACTTCTTTGAAATATGTGTCTTAGGAGGACTTAAATTTGATAATTTTATGAATCTGAATGAAAGAGTTTATTTCATTGAATGCATTTTGTCCTTTGAAAGGAAGTGTGTGTAGGTGTATACTTACACATTTTTTTGGTATGTGCATAATTATATACAAATGCTTGTCAGTCAGTTGGTAAGTTTTTATTAAGTACTTGTTATGTTAGCTACTGTGCTAAGTGCTGGGGTTTAGTGAAAGGCAAAAAACTCATCCCTGCTAAGCCATAAATAACCTATGTGTCTATAAGTCAAATCAATAGAGGCATAGTGATATTCCAAAAAGCAAATGTCTTGTCAAGCTCTCTAATCTGAAATTATAAGACTCTAATGGAGCTATCATTACATTGAAGTACATATTTGTGTCAGGGATACAGCTCCCAGCCTTCTCACTGCTGGAACGGAAAATCATGTGTCCAAATTGTCCTATAAAAATTCACCCAAGAGGTCCAATGACCTGCATGTATTCTTCAGATACTGCATGGATAACAGTTCATCTAGCCTGATAGTTTTTACTGTTATATTCACTTCATTTCTGAAACTTTGACAAAATATGCCTGGAAAAAATATTTTTTGTCTTTTTTTAAATTGCGGGGGTGCTCTGAAAATTAAAGAATATGTACTGTTTTCCTTCTAGTATTTCCCATTTTTTTCTACTAAAGTCCTACTTGACAAGTGGATTCTCAAAATGAGGAGGCTGGATTTTTTTCAAGAGCTTCACTTGTAGAATGTGAGCTCTAGCTGGCCCTTACTGAGATGGAAAGACTCCAGAAAATGAAATATTAATTAACTGTATATGTTCATTGAAGACCAGCCTCTCCAATTTAAAAAGCTCTATCATCAAAGGATTGTTCCTGAAATGATGTTTTTTTTAAGCTTTAACAACTCTTGAACATTAATTACTAAGACATAGAAGAGACTGTTATGTGTGGGTCTGGATATCTGATCTTTATTGATTATTTTTGAAGTTTTAAGGTATCATAATTTCTTTTTTAGAATCTGGAATTTTCAATTAAGTACATCATTGAAAAAAGCAATCTCTTTAAGTATATGCAACCTCTTTAAACCTTCATAAAGTCTAGGAAACATCTTTTCATCTTAAAAAAGGGTTGATATATAGTTTACATAAATCAAAAGCCCCAAGGGAAGGATTTTTAGGTAGCAAAACCCATTTCCAGAAATCTACATGTTAATGTTTAAAAGCTACTGAATAACTATGCAAGACATAATATGCCAGTCTTTTCTATTACTTTAACACCCTCTCATGTTATTTATTTTTATGTCATTTCTGTTTTTCTAATTTGTTTCCAGTAGGTAAAGAATAGATAGGACCGACAGAAAAATTGTAAAACTGAATAATGAAACCAAGGACAGTTTTTCCTTTTTAAAATTTTTTGTTTGCTACATTAAAGTTCCCAGTTATCTCCCCTACTCCCTTCCCTACCTCCCTCCCCACCTTACACTAAATAAAGTATCTTTTGTCAACTGCTATGGACTTAGCTTTATGCAATGCTCCAGGAAAATTCAAAGGGACTTATAATAAAGAATACTCTCCACCCCCAGAAAAAGAACTCTTGGATTTGGAATGTAGCTCAAAGCATACGATTTTTCACTTTTATTTGGATTTTATTTTGAATTTTGGTTTAATATTGTTATTTTCTAACAAAAAATGAACAATATGGAAATATATTTTGCATGATAATTCATGTATAACCCAGACTGAATTACTTGCCAGCTCCGGGGGTGGGGGGTGGAGAGGGAAGGAGGAAGACAATTTGAATGATATAATTTTTTAGAAACTTATGTGGAAATTTGTTATTGAATGTAATTGGTAAAATAAAACAAAGTTTGCTTAAAAGATTTAAAAAAGGAAGTGTTATTTGACATTCTCTAATATATATGCATAGATATAATATATAGGTATAGATATAAATCTGCCTTGCATGTTTCAAGTTATCAGTTATTTCACTGGATGTGGACATTTGGAGTTATTCTTCAAACAATATTTCTTTTGCCAAATATAATTTCTCCTGGCTTTGCTCATTCCGTTCTTCCTAATTTCATGTAGGTCTTTCCATGTTTTAAAATAAAATAAATACTTCTCATTCCTTACCACACAGTAGTATTCCATTACAATGATCTGCCAAAACATTTTAACTATTCCCCTATTGATAGGCACCCTCTTAATTTCTAGTTCTTTGACCCCACAAAGAGCTGTGTAAATATTTTATAATAGATGGGCTCTTATTTTTTTCCCTGATCACTCTGAGAAACAGACCTAATAGTGACATTGCTGGGTCAAAGATTTTATAATCATTTTATAACTCTCTAATAATTTCAAATTATTCTCCAAAGTGGCTGGATCAGTTCATAGTTCCATCAACAGTGTATGAGTGTCTGCATTTTTTCCATATCCCCTCCAACAGTTGTCATTTTGTCATTTTGCCCTTTTATCATTTGGGGCAATCTGATAGGTGATATATATATGCACATATACATATATACATACATACATATGTGTGTTTCTATCAGAGTTGTTTGAATTTAATTTTTCTAAACAAAATGATTCAGAGTATTTTTAACAATGAATGTTATATCTCTCTCCATTCATCCATCTATTTCTCATCTACTTTGATTTCTTTGTCCAACCATTGCCTGTTCATTATCTTTTGACCATTTATCAATTGGAGAATGCCTCAGGTTCTTAAAAAGTTGATGAAGTTCTCTACATATTTGAAATATGAGACCTTTTTCTGAGAAAGTCTATAAAATCACACACCCCTTCATTTTTCTATTTTGCTTCGAATCTTGGCCACATTAGTTTTAACTGTGTATAAATTTTTAATTTCATTGTAATCAAAATTATCCTCTTTTTTTACCTTACAATGCTCTCCCTCTTTCATGAAGTAAGCAGAGCTGTAATCTTTCCCTGGGCATACTATAGATATAAGGAAGAACCTTATAGGTTTTACAGGAATTGTCATAGTTCAGCTTACCTGGAATCCGTACGAGAAATTTGGGTTCTAACTAGAGCAAATTGCCACAAGCCTATTGGTACTAAAACTTTTCAAAACAGTGGAAGAGTAAAATTGAGGCAAAGTCAAAGTACAGTAGAACATGAGGTTTAGTTTGACAGTAGACTTAAAAGGGTAATCCACAGGGAATTCAGTACCTTGTTTGAGAAAAATGGGCATGAAGAAGTACTTGATCCAGCAAATCATAGAACTGACAGGTGTGGGACATAGCAGAAAAGCACAGCCAGAATATGTCAATGCTTGCATAAAAATGCTAGAACGTTATAAAAGAAAACATGAGCACTGAGATGTACTGCATCAAATGTGAATAAAGGATGTCACAAAGAGGTGTTAGGGTAAGGAGATATTATACTGCTAAGCTATAAATTCTTTAAAAAGTATTAGGAATTCATGTTTAGGAATATATGTGTCATTGCATGGTAGAATAAGTAGTGTCTGTAAAAAATCATATCAAGAAAGGGAAATTCTATAAAAAAATATGTGTAGAAAAACCTATTTGTTAAACATTTAGAATTACTGATACAATGTAGCTAGTATAAAATAACATGAATGAATTGATAATCTTGAAGGTTGGATAATTGCCAATGGCAACAATGGGCAATTTCAATTGTTTATGCAAAAATTTGCAAAATAATTCATCAAAATGGAATGGGTAGTGGCAGCATGGGTTTTAATTTTTTTTAACTTATTTATGCATTTGGAATATTAAAGTTCCCAGATATCTCTCTCCCCACTCCCATCCCTTCATTAGAGAAGACATCATTTGACAAAACGATATGTGTATGGATAAAACTATGTCTTACTTGTTTCCAGTTTTCACTTTTCAGTTCTTTTTCTTGAGGTGGGCATACACAAGTTATTCTTCAAACAATATTTCTGTTGCTGTATATAATGCTCTTTTGGTTCTTCTCATTTCACTCTTAATAATTTCATGGAGATCTTTTCATGATTTCTTTAATCTAACCTGCTCATAATTTCTTACAACACAGTATTATTCCATCACAATCATATGCCATAACTTGTTTAGCCAGTTCCCAATTAATGTGCATCCACTTAATTTCCAGTTATTTGCCATTACAAAGAGAACTGCTGTAAATATTTTAGAATATACGGGTTCTTTTCCTTTTTTCCTTGATTACTTTGGAAAGAAGACCCATCAATGGTACTGTTGGGTTAAAGGGATGCACAGTTTTACAACTCTTTTGGAATAATTCCAGATTGCTCTTCAAAACAGTTGGATTAGTTAACAGTTCCACCAACATTGTATTAGTGTCCAAATTTTCTCCATGGTTATATATAACTTTTATTTCTTCATCCATACATTGTCCATATCCTTTGACAATGTCTTATGATTATATAAGATTTGTCAAAATACTGTACTCATTCCTATTAAAAATGCTTGAAAGCATAGGTATAAATGGATTTTTCCTTAGGGTTATAAGCATATACCTAAACATATCAATAAACATCTAAAATGGGGATGTTTGAAACCTCTTCTGTAAAATCAGTAGTGAAACAAGGATGTCTATTCACCAATTTTATTTAATATTGTATTAGAAATGTTAGCAATAACAATAAGAAGAAAAAGAAGTTCAAGGAATCTGGAATCAGGAAAGAGGGAATAAAACTTTCTCTTTACACAGATGATTTGATGGTCTATATGGAAAATCCTGGAGGTTCAACTAAAAACATTATTGAAACTATCACTAATTTTACAGTTTTAATTTTTTTTCTTTCTTTTTAAACCCTTACTTTCTGTCTTGGAATCAATAGTGTGTATTGGTTTCAAGGCAGAAGAGTGGTAATGACTAGGCAATGGGAGTTAAGTGACTTGCCCAAGGTCACACAGCTAGGAAGTGTCTGAGGTCAAATTTGAACCCAGGACCTCCATCTCTAGACTTGGCTCTCAATCCACTGAGCCACCCAGCTGCCCCCTAAGTTTTAATTTTTAAAAGCTAGAAGAATGGTCGAAGTAAGAAGAAGGGAATCACCAAAAGAAATTCAGTTACTTGAAATCTAAAAAATATTGCACCAAAATATCTTTGAAGAGATTAAAAAACAATAGTGGCAGTTTTTCATTAAATATGGGAATGGTATATGATTATCCAGAGAAAGTGATACCATGTGATATTGATGGTAGAATTTAAGCAGCAAGATGGTGAGGAAGAAGGGAATGATGCTATCTATACTAGGTGTCTAGAGATCAAATATTGCTTCAGACACTATCGGTGTGACCCTGGGCAAGTCACTTAACTTTACAATGCCTCAGTTTCTTTATTTGTAAAATGAAAGAATTGGATTTAATAATGTCTAAGGTTCTTTTTAGTTCTAAATCTCTGAATATATGATCAAAAGTTGAGCTCAGAGCTCACAGAGAGCAGAAAGATAAAAATAATGCTCTGCTTTAGTTAGTGAAAGAAGTTAATAAGATTCTCACTCATTAATTATGTTTTGAAGTAATTGAAATTAAAAAGATTGAATAATAATCCTGCTTGAGATTGTTATATAGTCTTTTAGAGTTTACAAAGTGCTATCATCTAGATATATAAATAAGTGTACTTATCTATGTTTGCATATTATAATATATATATGTGCATCTATAGTTATACAATAGTGTGTTCATGTGTCTACAAACATGTGTGTTGTGTGTTTATAGACGTGTGTATTTGTGCCTATATATGACCTTCATGTGAACACTGTAAGGTAGGAGATTCAGCTATTGTTCCTACTTTATATATGAGAAATCTGTTTCATAGAGATGTCTTGCTTGTTGTCACATAGCTAGTACATGGCAGAGGATTAAATTGAATTCCTATTTTTCTAACTCTAAATTCCACCCTCTACTTACTACTTCGCATTGCCTCTTTGGGTATCCTATATAGCAAATACTGATCAATGTGATTATAATTCTACATCTAATTACTAATAAACCTGCAGCCAGATGGCATAGGGGATAGTGTGCTACGTTTGGAGTCAGGGAAGACTCATCTTCCTGAGTTCCAATCTGGCCTCAAAAAAACTTACTAGCTTTATGACCATGGTCAAGTCTCAACTCTGTTTGCCTCAGTTTCCTCATTTGTAAAATAATTTGGAGAAGGATATGGCAAGCCATTCTAGTATTAGGTACTTGTTTGAATGACATCTGAAAGAATATAGACTTGATAAGCAATTTGAAAGGACTTAGAGTTATTAATTTGGAATTGTTCGATAAGATATAAAACTTATTACAGACAGACGGTCATGGCCACATTGCCTGAGGATATGATTTCCAACTGTAAAAAGGTTTCTAAAGACCTAAAGGATGATAGAGATGCCAGAGATTCTCACTAGCAAAATGGTAGAATTTTTCTCTTTATCTGTCTCCCTCTCTCCATCTCTCTCTGTATCTATTTTTCTGTCTCTTTCTCTTAGACATAGAGCTTTAATTAAAACATATAAACATGACTTAATCCATTAAGTTTGAGAGGCAGTTTATAGTGGATAGGAAGCTCATCTTGGAGCTAGGAAGACATGGGTTCAAGGACTGCCTCTGATATACACCGATTAACTGTGTCTACTCCCCAAGTTGCTTAACTCCCAATTATAAAGGCAATTAATTTTCAGAGAACGTGCTCACCTGCATTGGTAGAAAAAAGTTTTCCTAACAGGGAGTTCTTTCCATGGAACAAATTACAAGTCCAGTGAGTCCCTATCTCTATTCCTTAAACTTTTAAACACCATACTTTGTATAAGGGAAGCTTATAATTAATTTATTCTCATCTTTTCCTGAGAGAAATATATATGTGAAAAGGGGGAAGATAGTGTATTTAATTGATTTGTTTGGATTTTCAAAAAACCTTTGATAAGGTCCCACAATGGAGGATATTACAAAAATGTTAATTTGAGAAGTAGAATACTTTTTTCCTATTTTATTTTATTTTTTACTTTCTATGGATATTAGTGTGCAGGCTGAGGCAGGAAAAAGGAAACATGGATGGGAATAAAGGGACAGAACTGTAAACAGTAATAATAGTCCAAATCCTGATCTGATTTAAAGTGTTCATTAAATGAATACAGTTCTACTTTTTCTTTTCAAGATGTTCAAGCTCTTCCAGACAGTGAAATGTTAAGTCAATGGGTACAAATGGAAATTCTTATCTCCTACACTTGTGAGTATAAGAAAATCTGTGAGCTTCAGTGTGTTAAGTAATTCATTTAGGGAATATAATTTTAGGAATACTTACTTGCTTTCTTAGGACCTTTGCCTCTTCAATTATTCTACTTATAACAATAGTCCTAACCTTCTTTTTTTTTACTTTCATCCCAATTTCTTATTTTTCTTCAAAAATGGATATTTTTGTGATAATTTTGTTCATTTCTTATGACACAGTATAACAACTTGTTCAGTCATTCCCCAATTGATGGATACACATTCAGTTTCAAGTGCTTTGCCACCACAAAAATAATTGCTATAATATTTTTATACAGGTTTATTTTCCCCTATCTTTAATCTCTTTGGGTTATAGACCTAGTAATATTATTTTCTGGGTTAAAGGGTATGTATAATTTTATAGCCCTTTAGGCTTATTTTCAGATTGCTCTCTGGAATAGTTCTAGCAGCTCCACCAATAGTGTATTAATGTCCTAATTTTCCCATCTCCACTCTAACATTTTTCATTTTATTTTTTTATTACCTAGACCAGTGATGGTGAACCTATGGTATGAGTGCTAAAGATGGCACACAGAGCACTCTCTGTGAGCACATAACTGTCCTCCACATCACACCACACCCCCAATTTGTTACTAGAAAGGAAGAGGGACTCAGGTGGAAGCTGCTCCCCTCTCCCTCTCTACTGTGTCTGATAATTTTTTTCACATCTCCCGCCCCTCTGCCCAACAGTGCAATGGGAACATATAGGGGTGAAGGTGGGTGGCTTATAGGTGGCAGAACTGAAGGGGAGAGCAATGCTTAGGCCACTCTCCTCCCCTCTCTACACTCACTGAAGACATTCCTCATTTCACCCAGCCCTCCACCTAGTAGCCCAAAGGGAGTGAGTGTTTTTTCCCTCCCCTGTGTGGAGTAAGGTAGGGTCACAGCATGCCTAGCACTTGGTCTTGGGAGTGGGGTGGAGGCAGGATCTGGCACTCCATCTCTAAAAGGTTTTCCATCACTGACCTAGACTGATAAGTGTGAGGTGGTATCTCAGAGTTGTTTTAATTTGCATTTCCTCCAATTAATAGTGTTTGGAACATTTTTTCATATGATTAAAGATAGTTTTAACTTAATCTGAAAATTGTCTATTCAGATACTTTGACAGGTTGTCAAATGGGGAATTATATTCGTATACATTTGAGAAATAAGTCCTTTGTCAGAGCTACTTGCTTCAAAGAATTTTTCTCCACTTTGTCTTTTTCCCTCCTAATCTTGATGGCATTAGTTTTATGCAAACCCCTTTAAATTTAATGTATTCAAATTTATCTATTTTATATCTCATAATATTCTCTGTGTTGTTTGAACATTAATTAATTCTTCTCTTTTGTAAGGATAATTTAGGGTTGTGACTTAATCTAAATTTGATTTTTGGTCACCAGGGGATATCCCAAATAATATACCTAAGTCAGTTTGGAAATCTATGGTGGTTTAATCAATATATAGGGAAGAAATCAAGGAGAAGAGAGAGGGAAAAGGTATAGGATCTCTCCCACCTGGCCTGTGCCAGGGGGAGTTCAAAGTTCTCCTCCATGAGGTCCTTGAAGATTAGAGGCTTTCTCTAAGAGGATAGTGTTTAGAAGGTAAAGGAGAGAAAAATCAGTCTAAACTCCAAGAGATCTCAGAGAAGAGCCTCACCGAACTAGGTTACTAGGCTTCCTCCAGTATGGTATCAAGGAAAACTCACCGCTAAACCTGGACAATAGCAGCTGCCATGCCAAGATGCTGACATGCTCAGCAAGCTGCCGCCAGCCACCTCTCTGCCATCAAAGAGGCCGGAGAGAGGAAGTGACGCAAAATATATAGACAGTTTTACATCACTTTCCTGCATCTCACATGTACCAGTGATATCTTGGGCTTGACTGAGGACAGCCCAGGAGTCTGTCAGTTGTTTCTAATTTGTCATTTGCTAGTACATGTCTGTCATAGGCCATCTTCCGAAATACTTAATCGTTAAGTATGGGTGTAGACATTCCTGATTTTGTTAGACTAAGTAGGGTGGAATAATCTAAAGTTCACAGTTTTTAATAGATCTGACAGAAAAACTATTCCATTCTCCTATAATTTGTTTATGGTATCACCTTTTATTTCTAAATCATGTGTTGATTTTTACTTTATCCTGTTATAGAGCACAAGGCATTGGTCTGTGCTTAGTTCCTGTCATAACTATTTTTTAGTCTTCCCAATAGTTTTGTCAAATAGCTATTTATTCATTTATAACACAGCTCTTAAAATGCAAGGCACTTCTTGGATTAAAATTGCGTAGTAGACGAGAATGGATAGTCATTGAAGTTGCTAAAATAAATTTCTTTTGACTTGAATTTACAATTTCAACTGAAAGAAGAAATATAAAATATTTCTGCACACAAATTCATCAATTAACTCAACTATTATTGAATGCCTACTTAGTACCCAGGACTATGAAGGTAATGTTACATTGCCCACTCTAATATTGTTCCATCTCCCAAACTTCAAAATGCAAGCAATGTTCTGCTGTTGATTCATTACTCTTGAATATGTCCCTTCTCATCCTTCTCACCACTAATCTAGTTCATTGTCGGAGACAGTTTGAGAAATTCTAAATTATCTTCTTTCCCAATCCCAATTTATCCTGCACACTCCTTCAATATTTAGTTACTTAAACCATTATTATTTTTTTTTGTGGGGGACAATAGAGAGTTGGTTTTGGAGTGAGAAAGACCTAAGTTCTGTGGTAGAGGCTGGGAAGAAAGAGAACTTGTTAACAAGATGCAAGAACTAGGGCTGGGGACCTGCCTATCAATCAAGGAGTTTCCAAAATGGAATGTTCCCAGGAGTTGGCAGTTGAGCTGACCAGGGAGAGGGTACTGAACTTGAAGTCACTCTCCCTAGAGGTTGAAGCTGGCTGAAGGCCCCTTGTGTGGCTGACTTGGTTTTGGGGTTCTCTGACCAAGGGAGAAACCTCCTGGATTAGACTGATCAAGAGTTGGAGGAGATATGACTGAGGAGAGACTCTAAATGAACACTCTAATGCAAATACCAACAACAGGGAAATGGGTTCGAGTCAAGAACACATGTGATTACCAGTGGAATTGCGAGTTGGCTATGAGAGGGATGACGGGAAGGGGGGAGGAAAAGAAAATAATCTTTGTTTCCAATGAATAATGTTTGAAAATGAACAAATAAAATAATGTTTAAAATAATAAAAAAAAAAGAGTTGGAGGAAAGCCAAGCTGAAGGAGAGATTTTGAACTTTGTTTCTCTCTTGAGGGAGCTGTCTCAGACTGAAGGACCCTTGGGGGTGAGGGGGTTCAGAAATTAAGCTGAGAGACCTTGCTGATTTTGTGAAGAAGAAAGAAGATTTTGAACAGCTGTTGTCCTCCATCTTTCTAATTGTCTTAGAGTCACAGTTTGTGACTGGACTACTTTCTCAAACCCTCAATTTTCCCTCAATTAGATTAGGGACATCCTCATCCCTCTAACCTCAGTTTCCCATCCTGTTATCCCAAAAAACCCCTTGACTTGAAAAGGAAGAGAAAAGAGTATCTTTATAGTTCACTCAGGGGAGAGGGAAAAAGCCAAAGGCTTCAAGGAAAAATTGGGAGGGGGGAGGAAGAAGAGGGTTAGAGAAGGGAGGGAGTGAAAGGGAGGAGGAGATTAAAAAGATATACTGATCCATCAGCCATCAGTAGGGATCAGTAGGCAGACCCCAGAGCATTCCCCAGTATCTATCTAGAGCAATCCTGTGTGGCAGCATTCCCCTGTACCAGCAGTGTCTCTCATCTCTCCACCATTGCAAATAGGCAGGTGTGTCTCCATACTTAGTAGCAGCTCTCTCTAGTCACAAGCCAGAGGACAGCAGTCATTGCAAAGAAACTGTTCCCCTCAGTTTACCTTTTTCTATTTCAGTTCCCAACCTAGTCCTGACACGTCTGACCTTGAGCAAGTCACTCAGCCCATCTAAGTAATGCCATCTCAGCAGATGGGATTACCAGGTTGAGGATAACTAACAGGTCTTAAGCCCATTAGTAAGTTAGAAGAGTGTCTACCCCAGGCATATTAATTCTTTCCCTGACAGAAGGGATCAATGAGAGCAATTTGTTCCTGTGGCCTTGAAGGTGGCTGAAGTAGGAATTGTTGGAGTTTTTAGAAGCTGTCAGGCATGGCACTCCTGGGCATCACTAGTCATCCAGACTTTCGACTTGCCCCTGAACTTAGACGACTCTAAGAGAGAGCCTGTTGACTTTGTGCAACTTTTCCACTTAAATCCAGTTCACAGGCAAATCATGACAATGACATCATTGGTCCTCTGAAAGGAAGGACAAACAGCAATAGGATAGTAACGTCCTTTTGTCACTTTAAACTTATTGCTTTGTGTGGCACATAATAATTTTCCTGCATTGATCTTGTCTTCTCCGACTAGAGTATAAGTTCTTTAAGAACAGGATCATTATTATATTCCTTTTCGCATTCACCATATTAAATAAAATAGTACCTGGTGCCTTGCACATGGTAAATATGGTATAAATATCAGTAGATTTCTTTAGATTGTGTTCTGAGCAATGAATTATAACTTAGAAAAGAGTAGTTATTTTATATTCTTTCTTCAAGGCATTAGTCTGGTATCTTGCTATGGCTTAGAATTATATAGTACCGCTACTGCTGTTGCCTCTGCTACTACTCCTACTATTATTATAGTTATTAAAGTAATACCCTTCTCTCCCAGCTGTGTACCTATTTTTGATAATCAATTATGCAACTCCCTCCATGTCTCCATCCAATGCATTTTCTGTGGTCTGACCATAAAAAGGATGGAAAAAAACCCATCAAGGCATGATGAAGGCTAGCTTTAGCGTGAGGAAGAGCTGGGGTCAATTATTAACTTTGACACATACAGTGTGGCCTGGGGAAAATTATTTAAGCTTTTTTTGCCTCAGGAAATGACAGAGAGAATGCTGCCTTTGCATCTTTGGAGAGAGTTTCCATAATATAAGTTCCTAATATTAATAAAAGCACAGTCCAAGTGTACACACACATACACACACACACAGATGGAAATGCAACAGCAAAAATAATTAAAATATGAAACTATAAACAATCAGTATCAAACATTCTCTGCTTCCATCCACAGACAAAGGTGATCTCTTATACCTTCAGGGAAGTTTAAATATAATTCAATTTTAGACTGTCTAATTCCCTAGCATGGTGGAAAACCATAGTCACTTTAGAGTTCAAAGCCACAGTGGTAATTGCTTATAAAATGTGGATTATTATCTGCTTTTTAAAAGTCTTACCTAGTAGCCTTTAGACAGCCTGAAGAACTGTGGAAACCACTTGTCTCACCTCAAGAATCAGTCCTCAAAGTCTAGCTGCCTGGGTTTGGGAACACCAGAGTTGTACCACTAAGCATGGCTATCTTTTGTCTTACATTCTTAATACAGGTCCTTGCTGGCTTCTCTTTCTCATTTGCTGTTCCAACAATATACTGAATTCTTCTCACCAATGAGAGTCTTTGCTAGCAATGTCTCCTTGCTCTAGCAGAATGAAGCCTTCTTTTTGTACCCATCACCATCCTTACTACCATTCCTTACTAACATAATAATAATATAAACGAAAACACTGATAATGACAATGATGTTGGTGGTGGTCATGATGCAGATGATAATGATTCTGGGAAATAAGTATATTCTCAGAAAGCTTTTACAAATGAAACAAAATATATTAAACTAACTTTAAAAAACCCATACCACAAGCATATGATAACTTGGAGACTTCAAAAAAGAACAGCATTATAGTAGGGATTGTGATGTTGAAATCACTTTAAAAGATTAATAAATCTTTTTTATAATTAATAAATATATTAATTTAAGGTCGCCAAGGAATTCACTTATGTAATTCCTAAATGAAACACTCAAGTCAGCTGCCAAATTTTTATGGTGTTTTAATTACAACAGGAGGAAGAAAGTATTAGAGGGAGAGAGAGGGAAAGAGAGACGGAAAGGGATAGAAGGAAAGAAGTTTAACTCAGACCCACTCTGGCTCAGGCTGAGCCAAAGTGGGCTTTAAGGCCTTGGATAGCCAAGGCAGGGAAAAGGATCAATCCTTATTACTCACGTGACCAATCTGAAGGAAAGCAGTCCACAGGGTTCCTCCAACTCCAAGCACCAGCCTCGAACTGACTCTAGCTCTCCTCACAGGAAGTCCCGAGAACTCCAGAGGCTGTTCCTTACCTCACTTCCTATGTCTCACATGTGCCAATGGTGGCTCTAGCTTGACCTAGGACCACCCAGAGTTCTGTCATTTTTTTGTACATGTCTGTTGAAGGCCATATTCTCAAATAATTAAATCTTGAGTTTGCTGCAGCCCTTCCTAATCTTGTTACACTAAGTAGGGTGGAGAATGTAGTTTCCAAGACCTGATTCTGTTATTCCACGTGTCTGTATTATTATTGATCAGGAAATAGCTAAATCTGATCTTCTAAAGAATGGTCTGAATAGGGTAGAGTAGTTTTGAAATTCACAAAAATTAGATTTTAATTTAAAAAAATTGAAGACCCTACCTAAGAAATATTAGGGATGAGAGGAGATAGAATAAACATTTATGATAGCATAAAATATATGAATGGAGTGAATACAGGCCTACTAATTACTAGTGGTAAATATTACTCCTTGAATATCTCCCCCCACTTTAGCAAAAAAAAAGTGAACATTTCTATATATTAATGCTATTGTTATTCAGTCATGTCTGATTCCATGTGACCCCACAGACCATAGCTATCCATGGGGTTTTCTTGGCAAGGATGCTGGAGTGGCTTGTCATTTCCTTCTCCAGAGGATCCTTTTTGTCAAGCACTCAGAAGGTAAATTACTTTCTCAAAGTCATACATCTAGGAAGTGTCTGAGGCTAGGTTTGAACTAAGGTCTTCCTAACTCTAGGCCCAGTGCTCTAACCATGGAGCCACAACCCCCTCCATTTCCACAATAACTACAAAACTAAAGGAATCCTGGAGTCATGAAAACCTGAGTTCTAATCTAGCCTCAGACATTTACTAGCTGCATTATCTTTTGTTAGTCATATAATGTCTCTCTCAGTTTGCTTCACTATAAAATGGGTATAATAACAGGTCCCTACTAGGATTGTTGTGAGGATCAAATGAGATAATAACTTTATATTTTAATTAATTGAATGAATTAATTTAGAATATTGTCCCATGGTTACATGATTCATGTTGTTTTCCCTCCCCTCCTTCCTTCCCCCTCCTAGAGCCAACAAGCAATTCCACTGGCTTTTACATGTATCATTGTTTGAAACCTATTTTTATATTATGACTATTTGCAATAGTGTTCATTTAGAGTCTATATCCCCAATCATATCCCCATTGAACCACATGATCCGGCAGCTGTTTTTCTTCTGTGTTTCCGCTCCCACAGTTCTTCCTCTGGATGTGAATTGTGTTCTTTCTCATAAGTTCCCCAAAATTGTCCTGGGTCATTGCATGCTGCTAGTAGAGAAGTCCATTATGTTTGATTGTGCCACAGAGATAATATCTTTAAAACAGTTAGCACAATGCTCAATGTCTGGCTTTTAGCAGATGCTTAATAATGCTTGTTCCCTTACCATCTTTTGTAGTGATAGATTTCTTCTTATGTTCCATCGTCTCTCTAACCCTAGTTTTGTGCTAAGGCTATTCTCTTCCTCCTACTCTGTTTAAGTCATGATAACCAGCAACAGATTATTTTCCCCCCTCCTCAGGGTGGATTGAGGACTGATCTCCACCTTCAAAGGCTCAGAACAGCCCCAGCTCTTTGAGGTCCTGACAGGCAGCTCAGGACAGGTTTCTAGAGACATAAGTTCACCTTGGTCCAGGCTATCCTAGAGTGCATGGACTGACATGTCAGCCCTGGGTGCTGCCAATACGGAATGATTCCATGGTCCATGTTAGGAGTTTCTAATAATTGGGGAATATTCTCTGGAATCCCTCTTTTCTTGCTGCCTTGGAATAGGACACCCCTTGAATTTTGAAGTGAAATAACTTAGGGCAATGAGGCCAACTTATCCAGTGGGTAGTAAACTTAAATAACACGTTATTTTTTAAAAACTCTTATTTTCTGTTCTAGAAACAACTCAAAGATGAGCAAGGGTGAGACAAATGAGGTTAAGTGGTGCACTTGCCCAAAGTCACACAACTAGAAAGTGTCTGAGGTCAGATTTGAACCCCGGTCCTCCTGACTCCAGACCTGGTGCTCTATTGCTCTATCTATTGTGCCACCTCACTGTCCTTACCCATTACTCTAAATAAACAATACAGGGTGAAAAAATAGGTTCATTAAATAGATAAGGTCATGCACAATAATTGCTAAATCAGGTAAGAGAAGCTAAAAATAAAAATTGGAAATATCCCCAAAGTTTTGTGAATGATGGGAAGACAGTTAAGGTTGTCAAAAATATTCTTTTGTGCTTCAGATAGAAATGGAATGTCGAGTTGGATGATCTGACATCTGAGCCAGCATGACAATTATTAATGTACACATATTTTTACATAAAAATATGCTGTTTCCTTAGAATGTAAATTCCTTGAAAGCAGAGACCATGTCTTATGATGTTCTGAATTACCCTCATTCCAAGTACAATGTTCTCCAAACCTTGAGTTTTTAAATTAATTTAAATGAAAAACTAATTCACAACAACAAAAATGAATAAATGTAAAAAAAACAATTGCTGATTAACTTGGCAGTGTTGTCTTGTAAGAAGTGTAATGAACTAGAACTTTATTTTGGTGGTTGCTTCTGTTATATATTGGCATCCCTCTCTGTCTCTTGACCTTATTTAAATTACTCTGTTGTGCTTTATAGTTTTTTTAATGCCAAAACTTTTGCTAAACAAACACAAAATGACTAGAGTATATTATGTAGAAGAGTATTTCACATTCTAAAAATGTATTCTTATAAATATTTTAAAAATATGTTTGGTGAACAATTATTTCTAAGAGAAAATGTCAACTATACTTAATAAACAAAAAGGAGACCTCAGTTTTCAAGCACACAGTACCACAGATGGAAATTATTTTTATTGTTTCTTGTGTTATGGCAGTGATAGACAGGTTTTCATTAAAAGATAAAAAAAGGTGATTACCTGAAACTCTCCAATAACTTAAATATTTTGCTAGAACCCTTTTCTTCTGCCTAGGACAAATGAAGACATCATCCTCTTGTCATTCCATATTTATAAATCATAACTCTGATTTTACTGCTACATGGGGTGATAGTATCATTTCATTACCAAATGTTTAATGGCACCAAATCAAAGTTTCTAAATTCTACTTAGTTTAAGAACAATTTTTTGATGGGCACCATTTCCAGGCTGTTGAAAGCTTGGGTCTGATGTTAGAACAGCCCTAGACAGATGGAATAGACTGACTGGAATGAATCTAAACTTTTAGTTCTGATTCAATTCTGTAAATACTTGTAGAAACAGCCGGCCTGTTTTGGTTGCCATCTGTATAATCGTCTCAAATTTTTAAAAAACTGAAAACAAACAGCTTTTTAATTTGTCATTTAGATATTAGAAGAAATACACAGAATATTAGATCTAGATAATCAAGGAAACTTGAGACAGAGGGAGGTTAAATACTTTACCCCAAATCACATGGCTGGCTTGTATGAGTGCCAGAATTAGAATCTCTCTCTCCTGATTCTTGGTCCCTGGGATTTTCCAATAGGTTACTCTGTCCACCTCATTGTAGGGTCACTTTTGATGGGAAAGTGAATTGAGCAACAGGCCTGGAGTTAGAGAGATGATTTCAAATCTGAACCCAGACACTAATCTGGGTAACCCTGGGCAAGTCACCCAATCCTGCTAGTCTCATTTTCCTCATCTATAAAATGAGTAGGAGAAGAAAATGGCAAACCACTCCAATATCTTTGCCAAGAACACTTCAAATAGGGGTCACAAAGAATTGGACACGACTAAAACAAACAAACAACAACAAGAAAATATCATCTGTGTCTAACCCAATTTTATTTTTAAAGAATTCTGTTACTAGGAGAGTGTTCCCTAATTATCAGTATCTGTTATATATAAATTTTCATTTGAATAAACTTCATTTAATCGTGTTAGTTTTCAGTGATCAACTATATTAATCTTTTTTTTTAAACCCTTACCTTCCATCTTGGAATCAATCCTATGTGTTGGTTCCAAGGCAGAAGAGAGGTAAGGGCTAGACCATGGGGGTCAAGTGACTTGCCCAGGGTCACACAGCTGGAAAGTGTCTAAGGTCAGATTTGAACCCAGGACCTCCCATCTCTAGACTTGGCTCTCAATCCACTGAGCTACCCAGCTGCTCCCAACTATGTTAATCTTATATAACTACACAGTTTAGTAGGTATGCGTATAATTTCTCTTTTCATCTACCACAAGAGACAGTTTTAACTAAGAGTCCAGAGCCCTGGTTTTAATACCTGGCACTGACCCTTAATAATCACGAGACAATGGTCAAGCTAATAACTCTGAAACAAAGTTTCAGTATCTGTAAATATGAACAAAGATACTTCATTCACTATTTGCCTTATAAAGTTATAAGCAGAGGACTTTATTAACATTAATGCATTATGTAAACATGAGCTATTATTACACAACTAGACCTCTCTATGTTCATTGTTGTTTGGTTGTTTTGGTCATATTCTATTCTTCATTACCCCATTTGAGGTTTTCTTTGCAAAAATACTAAAATGGTTTGCCCTTTCCTCTTCCAAATCATTTTATAGATAAGGAAACTGAGAAAAACAGTGAAATGACTTGCCCAAGGACACACAACCAGTAAGTGTCCAAGTACAGAAATGAACTCAGGTCATCCTGATTCAGGACCTGGTACTCTATTCACTATATCATTTAGATGCTCAGTCATACAATGGTCTTGGGTTGTGCTGACTGTGATTTTCTGGTACTTCGTATTCATAGCTTCTTGAAGCATTTGCTTTTCTTGGATTAGTTAATCCTTGAATTTGTTTGTGACATTCCTGGTGTTTTCAATGTGGAATTTCTTTAAGGAGGTGAATTTCTATGTTTACTTATATTTTGCCTTTTGTGTCTCCTTTTTAAGAATTACAATTTACCATGGCTTATGCTGGTATTCTTGGTGTAAATATTCCATTAACCTGGTATTGGTGCTCCCCTTTTATTTATATTCTTAACAAATTGAGGATCTTGCTTATATCTATGTTAAAGAAAAATACTTTGGACTCTATGGACTGTGTTATAGGGTGAGGAAATAGTTATAGAAAAAGAAATTAATTACAAGAAGTATGTTATAATAATCAATACAAGAGAGAATGAGGTCCTGAATCAAGATAGTAGCTATATGAGTGGAGAAGGGGTCTAATTTGAAACATATTATAAAGGTAAAAAGGGTAAGATTTGGCAAGTGATTGATTATAGAGACTGGGAGAGACTGAAGAGTCCAGGATAATGCTAAGATTATGAACCTGAGAGTCAGCAAGTTTGGAGGTACCTGTGAAGGAAATCAGAGGAGGGTATGGAGGCAAAAAGGCAATGAAATTAATTTTGGAGTTTGGGACATATTGAGCTTGAGATTTCTCCATGGCATCCAAATGGAAATGTCCAATAAATAACCGGTAATAGGAGATTTAAAAAGAGTCTAAGATTAGATTTAGAGCTCTAGGAGTAATTTGCATGGAGATGATACTTAAAACTATGGAAGTTTATGAGATTACTAAGAGAGCATATAGTTGAAAAAATACAAAGGAAGAATCTTTGGATATAGTCATGATTATTGTACATAATACAGACAAAAAGTGAGCAAGGAGTACATATAAAGAATGGCTAAACTGGTGAGAGTTGAACCAGGATAGAGTAATATCATGACAATCAGAGATGAAAGAATAGTCAGAAAGAAGGGTTTGTCAACAATATCAAATGGCACAAAAAGTTCAGAGTAAGACTGAAAAGGTTGTCAAATTTGGGAATTAAGAGCTCATTGGTAACTTTAGAAAGAGGAGTTTTAGTTAATCAATAATGTTGGAAACCAAATTATAAATGATTGAGTTATAAATAAAAGGAATAAGGGTTAAGGCAGATAGGCCAGCTAGTTTTTTGTGTCCCCCCGCCCCCACCAAGGAATTTGACTAAAAAAGGGGAAAGAGATATAGGATCATGGTTTAAAGAAATGGTAGAGTTTAGTGAACTATTTAAAAATTAGGAAATAAAAGGAAATGGGAATATTTAGAAGAAATAGGAAAAGAGAGAGATAGAGAGAAGTTAAAGATGTGAGAAAAAGTGACAATGATTTAGGATGAAATCTACCTTAGGGAATGTGATCAACTGCCCAGGCAAAGAGGTTGACTTTGGTAAGAGAATCTTGATTGTAGAGGAAAAGGGCTACTTAGCCCTAGATTTGTCTCCTATTGTGTCTCCTGAAGAGTTAAATGATATCCTCTGTGTTTATTTGTGGGGTTTTTTTTCATCTTTTAAAATTATGGAAAAAATTGAATAACATAAGCTGTTATATTGAAAAGGAATTCAAGCTCAACATTATGATAAACAGTATAGCTATGAAAATGAAACAATCCCTGTGCTCAACAATCTTCCATTCTACTGGGGCAATAGAGAAGAAAATACACAATTTGAACTATTAAAAAATACAGGAGAGATTACTAATAACTGGTAGAGATGAGAACAGGTCTCATGAGTCTGAAAGTTCAAGATTTCTTTCAATATACTTCTTTCCTCTCAACATTTTTGTAATTTATTTTAATAGAGCAACAGAGAATCATTTTGTATGTCATACTCTTTAATAAAAAATAAAAATCTTCTAACTTCCCAAAACTATTTTCCCATAATTTTATAATATCAGTTCAATTTGCTTCTCTCTGGACATTTTAGATCCTCCATAATCTGAATCCTTCCTTTTTTTTTTCCTATCCTTATCTTAGATTAATTCCCAATCATACATTCTTCATTCCAGCCATACTGGCCTGCCAGCTCCTCTGCGAAGAGTAAATCTGTCTTCCTCCTTGCATTTTCACAAAAGGTCTCTTATGTCTGATTACCTTTGGCACAGAGAATCATTAATGTCCTTCAAAGCCCCCTGAGAAGCAACTTAGTATAATGGGTAGGGAATTAACCTCAGAGTCAAGGGTTCAATTCTAACACATAGTGGTTCTAAGACTGTTGAGCAAATCACTTAACCTTTCAGTGTCCCAAGTAACTTTTAAAGACTATTAGTTGCAGATCAGGCACTAAATGATGCTTATACCTGAGAAGTAAACAGCTCTAATAAAAGCAAAAAAACAAACAAAAGTCATGTGAATTTATCTTTGTAATAATGACAAGAAAATGGAAAGATCAAATGAGCTGTAAAGTGAAAAAAAAATGTCAAACTGGAAGGCACTTTATGAATTTCCTTAATTAAATTCCCTCCCAAACCCAAGTTCTCCAAATATATTTTCAATTGCCCTATGTTTAGAGGTCTCAAAATAAACCATTTCACCACCAAATCTGACTGTAACTATCTGAACATTTTTTTCACTCAAAAAAGCACTTATCACTTAAGTAGCTATGAATAATAGTCTCAACAATAGTGGAGATAATATCTATCTATATTATATATATATGCACATATTTATATATATATAATATCTATCTAAATATCTATCCCACTTAGGAAAAAGTAGAGTAAAAACAACTGAACTTTCAGTGGTGAATTTGAATCCTAGCTCTGAAACCAGAATCTTTGTGACCTCAGACAAGTCACATAACCTATATAAGCCTGAGAATTCATTTGTAATATTAGGAAGTTGAACTAGATGATTCTAAGGTCCCTTCTGCATCTATCTGCAACTTTTGACGTTGTTGATGATGTATCTTTAACTGCTTTTTAGACGTCACAAGCTGGATTTCCCATTAGACATCTCAAACTCAACATGTTCAAAACATTATTCTTCTCTCAAAACTCTTCTTCTTTCCTGAAGTCTATACTTGTGTTGAAGGCAAGCCCATCTTTCTAATCCCCCAGGACTGTCATATCTGATACCTCAGTTTCACACCAATATACTACCTGGACCACCAAAATTGCTTTCTGATTCCGACACCTTAGATCTCTACTCAGTACAGTCTATTTTCCACTTAGCAGCCCAAAGATCTTCCGAAAGCATCGTGAGACCCTCTTCCCCAATGCCCAAAGAGCTCCAGACTCTTTATTACTTGGATTATTTAAAGTCCTCTATTTGGCTTTTTAAAACTTCTAATTTATTCATCTTATTTAGAACTTCTCTTTTATCATTCCAGTTTTCTTAAACCTAACTCCCCTCCACTCCCGTTCTATGCCCTGGCGACACTGACCTTCCTGGAGTCACTCAGATAGAGCCCTCAATTTCCTGTCGCTGTCCTTTGTACTGAAGTTGTCTCATGCTTGGAATGCTTTGCCTCCTCACCTCTGTCTCTTAGTTAACCTTACTTACTTCCCAACTCACATCCAAGGCCATTTTCCTCTGTCTATTCTGCATATGCGTTTGTAACTATTTGCCTGTTTCTCCCCCATTAGAAAGGAAGCTTTGATAGGCAGGAACTGGGTTTTTTTTTTTCTTTTTCTGGGTTTCTCAAGTGCTTAACCCAGTGCCTGACATACACTCAGCATTTAGTGCATGTTTATTGACTGATTGAATGACTCTTCTTTCATTTTCTCTTTTTTGCATCCAGTCATTCCAACTGTCCCCCATATACCTCTTTGGGAAATAAAAGTAGACAAAGACATGCTTGGGTACCTAAAAAAAATCTCATCAAGGCAGTGAGGTATTCAAACCTAAAAACACTTCCGTCTGCTATCTTTTTTTTTTTAACCTTTACCTTTCATTTTAGAATCAGTACTGTGTATTGGTTCCAAGACAGAAGAGTGGTAATGACTAGCTAATGGGGGTTAAGGGACTTCCACAGGGTCACACAGCTAGGAAGTCTCTTCAGTAACTCAACCAAGCTGTTTTAGAACAAGAACATTAAGAATAAGAATAAGAACATTAGAATTTGAGTCAGGAAAATTAGGCCAGTGTCACAGGTTAGTCTCTAACTGGCAGAGCACCCTAGGAAAGTTATTTTATCTTGTGAGATTCTCTTTCCTCATATGCAAAATAAGGAGGTAGGTTGGAATTATCTAAGATACATTCTGGCTTTAATGATCAGTTCAGTCTTTAATTGATAGTACAGGCATTAGCATAAATTATTTTCTCACTTTCTTGGCATAGAGATCTCCATTGAATAGTTTCTCTTTAAATTCTGATTCATTTTTGCTTTTATCTCTACAAGCCAATACCCTTTTTCTAAATAACCATCCTCAGACTCTTTCCTCTTCAAGGTTCTGTAGAGGGTAGAACTGACCTCTGTCCAATGGCCCACTCTGCCTCTTGAGCATCATATCTCACTTCCCAACAGTTAAAAGATCAGAGCCCCTGACTGAAAGGCGAATGTTTTCACTCACACTATTTCAATTAGCAGCGAATCACTGAAAACTCTACTGGTTAGGTAAAGAACTGGCAGTCTTACCATCTGCCTGGATATTGGGCCAAGAAGACCAAGAAACCTTAGGCTGTCTTCCTTCTAGTTAAGTTCTTCTGGCTTCCACCAATGAGAATGAGAGCTTTTGGAGAGTGGAAATTAACTGACATTTATCTGTTAGAATTCTCAATGCTTACTTAGCACAATGCTTGAGCTATAATAAGGGCTTAACAAATGCTTTTGCATTCCATTTCATTCTCTTCTTCTTGCATATTCTATTCTTTATTCTCCCAGGACCTCTTTATCCTCTTATCACTTTGACTCTTTCTATACAGGGATCTTTCATTTGCACTTGCATTTCAGCTCCATTTTTTAGAAAAGAGAAATCTGCACATTCCTTTAAAAAGAAGCTAGGAATATTTATTCTATTCTTTAAAGATTGTGTTTTTATGCCTTCCCTTTAGGATTTTATTTATTGTGGTATTCTTTGACAACATAGAAGGAAAGGAGAGATTGTGGGCTTCTGATCATTTCCCAGTTTTGGTGTTTTGGTTTTTTTTTTTTGTTTGTTTGGAGGGGGGCTGTTCTAATAGAAATTTACTTAAATTTTATGTACTTTTGTATATGTCTGCTGGATTTCCTAAAATATGAAAAAATCTCTTACTATGTAATAGAAAAATGGGCATCTCTCTTTCATGACCTCAGTTTTTCTTCTGTCCTCTACAAAAGTCCTACTTTGTGTATAATAGCATGAAGATGCTCTGACTTATTAAAATCTCTCAGAAACAGAATTAAAAGCTCTGGCCCATCTCACCAATTTTCATAGGCCTGGCAATAGAGTATATGTGTTTTGTCAGAGGCCCAGAAGAGCTAAAATTGAAGATCCTCATTACTAGATATTTGGTGAACAAGTGATAGATCTTGAGGGTCACAGCAATTATTAACCATGTCTTTGAAGACCTAGCGAGGTTATAATTGCATTAGTAGAGAATCTATCATCCTGTAATTCTAATTGAACTGTTCATTCTTACCAATGAGATACAAATTTCTTAAAACTTCAAAAAAAATATTTTTAAATAAATTTTATTATTTTTCTGGCCCAGTTATATCACCTTTTGCAAGCATATTCTGAGTGAGATTTTAAAAGAAGACTATCATGTATCTTAATCTGAGAATCTTTCCATTGAATTTTTACAGATTTTAACTATTTCTTCTCAAAGGTAATTTCAAGTTATTTTTCATGAAGTACAATATTTTTTCTCTTAGTCACAGATAAAGTATTTTTTTTACAGAAAAGGTATCATACTTATTTTTCTGAGATATGATAGGAATATTTACATACCCAATCTTGTTGCCTCTTTAATTCATATCCATAGTAATATATCAGCTTAGTGGTGCAATGAGTAAATTATTAAACCTGGAGTCAGGGAGACCTTAGTTCAAATCCAGTTTTTGATACTTATTCTGTGTGACCCTGGGCAAATCACTTGATCTTCAACAATTTCATTTTCTTTCCTGTATAATGGAGATAAAAAATAGCACTTACTGCCTTGGGTTGTTTTGAGGATAAAATGAGATAATAATTGTAATGCTAGTTATTATTCTAAAAATTACATATTTTTGAGGATTCACATGTGAAACCGAATAAAATCCTAAATTTTTGGACTATCATCCCCTATGGGAAGATCTCCAAACTGAGTTCCTTTCTATGTTATAAATATCGTTCAGATTTTTCTTTATTTCTTCATCTAGAATAACATCTCGTTTTTCTTTATTAAGAGCAAAGTAGTTTCAAAATCTTTCTTTTTTTCTTATGATATTTAAATTTTGTTTTTCCTTCAACTCAGACTTTTACTTATCTGTGTGATTTTATTTTAACCTTCTCTATTCTTTGAATTCCTTATTTTCTTTTTAAATTTAACTCTGTACACTCTTTGTACTAAAGTGCTATCTTTCTTCCCCTAGCCTGTATCTTTTTCACATGAATTAATGCCCCATCCACAATGGACTTGTTATTATAATTTGGGAGGTGGGGTGGGGGTTATATTAATTTCTTTTAAAGCTCTGCCCCACATTCCATTTCTTTCTCTATGGAAAATTAGATACATATCATTCTTCTGAAATAAGTAAACATTATCTCTTTTCTTCTGCTGAAAATTATAGTTTTTATTTTATATATCCTAATTATTGATAACTATCTCTTTAATAATGATTTTTAAAATATGATATAGTATGTAATAGAACTCTAATACTGAGTTACTTAGACTAGGTGGTTGCAATTAATATAAATATATAAACTATGAGAGAAGCCTGTACTTTTTCATTCTTCTGACTCATTCTGACCGTATGTTCAACCTCTAAATGATTGTGGTTTCTGACTAGACAAGGTTCTAGACTGACTGCAGTGGCTGTGAGCCAAGTTGTGTTTCTGGAATCCCCAGTTACAGATAAAAATGCTCACCTAATTTCTGCTCTCAATTAAGAAACTCTCTCACCAAATATGCTATATATAAGTGACTTGAGAAATTTCCCCTTCCCATATCTGGTCTGATCAAGATATCCCCTCCATATATCCTGCATCAATTACTTATTCTCAAGCCTACTCATATTTAAGGTATAAAAATTCCCAGCTCAGACCTTATCAGACCTCTGATTCTGTTCTATTGAGATCTTTTCTACTATACACATCTCCCTTATATGAGTGACACTGGCTCTGTGTGACCAAATCTCTCTTTGCATTGCCATATGGTCTCTTGCCTGCTTTTTATTTTTTGCCTGCTTGCTTCAGATAGTAATAAAGCTCATGCCTGTATTAGTCTCCCAAAGTCCAATTTTCTGCAAATCCTTGAACTTAGGTTCTTTCTCTAACTTGAAACATGAATCCAAATAGAGCAATCTTTTTTTTTACTCTAACCTTAATTTTTTCCTTTACTTTTTTATGTATTTTCTCCATGTTTCTTTAAGTATCCTCTTGCCAAATCCTCTCATAGCCTCATTAAACTTTTTCTATTTACTTTTTAAGTTACAAGTGACCAGTTTCTCTATTCCTCTTCTCTTTTCATTCATAACTCTTAAGGTAGGTCAGTCTTGTCCACCTCCATTTATTATTATATGTCCTTGAAGATATGTCCCTTTTTAACTAAAAAAAAAAATACATTTTTTTCTTTTTTTTTCCCAAAGAAGTGTTGAAAGTTTCTCATTATCCCCAAACTAATAAGGAAAGTCTATTACTGGCTATAAATCATTTCTATTCCTACCTTAAATTATATAAGTGATCATCTTCATCTTCTTTTTCTGTTTCACATTTGTATTCTTCGGGGCAATCACTAAATATACCTTCAACTTTTAGAGGAATTGTGAATTCAGGAATTCATTCCTGAAGAGAAAGAAAAAAATAGCTTTAGTCTTAATCAATTAATTAGTTCCCCAAAATTTTAGTAGCAGTCTTTTCTTGATCTTTTTCTGATTATCTCCAAAATAACACTAATTTATCTACCAATCAGAAGCTTATATTGACTGTAAATACGTCTCTTGAGTTCATCCCAGTTGAATTCATAATTAGGGTTCCAGGGTACAGTCATTTAGATTACTACTTTCATTCCTTCTAAGGCAAATTCCAATAACAAATCTTACCCTTAAAAGAGTCTTATTCATTGTCTTCCCCCTCACAGAGACTACAGGAGTTTGCCTATATTCTTGCTTCCTTCAGTCCTCTTAAATTTTCTTCTATAATAGAAGAACAATTAATGACTCTATACTATCACCTTTTTCTCTTCCTTCTTTTACCATTTCCCTCATCTCCAAACATTCCTCCCTTTCCTCAGTTATTCAGACCTTTCCTATATTCTCTTTTCATTAATTTCCATTTCATTTTCAAATGAAAACTAGTAATAATAATATATACTGGTAGTAGCTGTTCATTATTTATTCATTTAACAAAAAATTAAGTACCTGCTATGTGATAGGTATAGGGATACAGGGTAGGTCCAAAGATGAATAAGACACAGTCCTTAGTTTCAAGGTTAAATAGTAAAAATTAAAATTAAAAAGGGTTAAAGAGTAAGCACCTTGAGAAGTATACTGTCTTTTGTCTTTTTGTATCCCCAGTACTTAGCACTATGCCTTGCACATAGTTCATGTGCTTAATAAGTGTTTAAATGCTGGGAGGGAAAGGGAGAAAGAGATAAGATATATAAACCGATGTCCATAATATTAAATTTGATATGATATGTACCTAGGATAGGTTCAAATAATATACCAGAATAATCACAAGAAAAGAGTATGTATAAATAGGCAAAAAATTCAGATAAGACTTCATAGAAGAGATAGAATTTAACTTAGACTATCAAGAATAGGTTGAATTTTAGGAGTTGGTGCTGATAATAAATGAGTGGAAAGTTTTAGAACACCCACATACTCACTGCTATTGTCCTCTTTCTCCCCTTTAATTCCCCACAAAGTTCTGATTAGTTTGTATATAAATAATGCTTTAACATTACTCTTTATCCTTTTTATTATCAATTTTTTTTTTTGTCAGCCTTGGTGAATTGTTTTCAGAATTCCTTTCCACCTACTCCTTTTCTCCACTTTGTGACCATGTTGATTTTTTTTCCAAGTAATGCATCACTTAGAGGGGAAGCTCATTGGACCCCAGGAAGTAGATGGAAAAGTGATTATGATTTTTTTCTGGAATATTGTACTCAGATCTTTATTCCACATTTTAGAAAAGTTATTTTCAGGTTGTTTTAGGTGCAAAGGACACTAGGAAAGGACACTCTTTTAGTAAAGGAATGCAAAATCAATTATCAATTGACTGACCTAGAAAAATTCACCCTCACCAAGAGGTGAAGTCATTTCATTGTTTTCATTTTTTTGAAGTGCTATTATAAAGGAGTTAAATTAGACTTATCTTGCTTGATACAAGAGGGCAAGGTAAGAAACAAAGAAAATGTGAGGAAAGTGCTTTCTATAAAATAATTTGTTTGTGGACTCTTCATTAGTGTACAATTTCCCTGAAATAATTCAAAGTAGCTAAAAATGGTAATGAGATCTTAAGTTTCCTTCAAAGACATATAATGTCTATGGCAAATGTGTTGGCAAGCAGGTCATCACAAGTATATAATACTGCCCTGCTCAGAGTACATTTTAGGGGAGCACATTTTAGGGGATTATATTTAGTTTGGGGTATCATAAAATTTTTTACAAGTTGCTAATTTTTCATCACAATATAAAAGAAATTCAAAACCATTGCATGCCCAGGAAATAACTCATAGCTGTTTAGCATGGAGAAAAGGAGATAAATGAGAAAGACAAGGACTGATTTCAAATATTTGGTGGAATGACTTGTGAAAGAAAAAAGAGACTTGTCCTGCTTGGTCTTAGAAAATTTATGTAGGACCACTTATCGGACAATACAGGAGGCCAATTTTAGCTCAATGTAAGGAAAACCATCAGAGAAATTCAAAATAAAAGAAAAGTGGTAAGTGAAAATTGCTTTATAAGGTAGCTGGATGGTTTGGTGGATAGTGTCCTCCGGTTGAAGCTAGGAAGGTCTGAATTCTACCAGCTCAGATCAGATTCTCACTAGCTATGTGACCCTGGACAATTCATTTCATCTCCCTCTGTCTGTTTCCTCATCGAGATAATATCAGTATCTGCTTCTCTGGGTTGTTGTGAGAATAAAATAAGATAACATTTATAAAGTATTTTGTGAACCTTAAGGCATGATATAAATGTCAGCTAATACTGTGAGATCTCAGTCACTTAAAGTTTTTAACCAGAAGTCTAATTATTGCTTTTGGAAGATGATATAATGGGATTCCTACTTTATGTATCAGTTGCAGTAGATAACTTCTAAGGCTACTTTAAAATTTCAGGTTCCATATTTATGATTTTACTTACTTCTATTGAATTGTCACTTGTTTCCTTCCCAGCAAGTTCTCTACCATTTAAAATGAATAACATTCAACTACCCCCTAGTTGAGAGAATTATTTTCTTCATAGTCTTCCTTAATATCTTGCTTTTTTATTGCTTTTCTAAAACATCTCGAATTTGAAAATGTCCACTTCTTCCCATATATTCCATAAATTCCCAAGGGCAATTTTACATCTGCAGTTTTACCTTTATGTAACAGAAGACTCACAAACCACCTTTCAACACCTCACCATTCTCACTCGGTCTAATATGCTGTCTCACGTCTTTTCTGTGAAATGACTACAATGAAAGTGATGATGGCAAAGTTTAGATCCTTTCTCACATTTCTACAATAACCTGTTCAAAAACTAACTTTTAGGTAACTGATTTGATTATACTTTCTCACAGAGGAAAGTGTATAATATGCATAAAAGATGAGAGTTGAATTTATATTGGTCCTTATTTGGTTTCCATATTGATATGTTGTGGTTTTAGTCCCGTCTGACTCTTCTTGACCACATTTGGGGTTTTCTTGGCAAAGATACTGGAGTAGATTGCCATTTTCCAGCTCATTTTAGAAATGAAATTGAGGCAGAAAGCATTAAGTGATTTTCCCAGGGTCATACAGCTGGTAAGTATCAGGTCACATTCAAACTTGGCTCTTCCTGACACCAGACTTGGTGATCTATCCACTGTGCCACCTAGCTTCCCTTACAAATTAAAGTGTTTCCTCTCAAAAGAACTTAAACTTCAGGTTTTAGGCACTTCAGTAATTGTTGTGGAGTCTGAGCATGGCGACTCATTTGGGAAATTATGTTACTTATTGAAATATACAGACAGAAAACATTACGTTAAGCAGCATAATAAAGACAGTAACAATTGTGCTATGAAATTCTTGACTTTAGTGATATTCTAAAAGTTAAGCATTAGCATTTTACTATTTCCTTATTTTTGCCTTTTACTAGAGAATTTTTTAAGTGTAACACCTCCTCCATTAATAAGAAATGACTATTTTAAAGTAGATTTCCTCTAGATCTTACATTCATGGATCCATCATAGGATCCATGGGTAAGAAGACCTTACCCTTCTCATTCATCATCTGCAGGACAACATGAAGCTTAAAAAAAAAAAAAAACTTTTTGAAGTTTTCCTTTCATGTCTCCTGGGGCAAAGGAGAGTAAAATAGTTTCATAATTTTGAAGTGAAAGGATTTTTAGCTCCTTTGCCTCTGGGTACATACACAGTAGGAAATAAGTCATAATGAACAAAAGAGAGTCAGGATAAAACAGCCTCATGATAATAAGATTCTCACTGTTAATTAGTGAAAAGCTAAAGCAAAAAAGGAATGCCATACATCATACATTGAAAATCAGTGTACTGGGAAATTTGTGGTCCAGAAGTAGAAGGGAATTTGAAAGTCACAGAAATCCATAAAATGCTTCTAACTGCCTAGATTTTTTTTTTAAAAATCAACTATGATAACCTAAGATATAATCTATAAATATAGTGTTTCGGCTTGCAAGATTACTATAGTCAGACATTATAGACATTTTAGGTTAAATTAAAAATGAAAAATTAAATTATGTTAGAACTTAAATACAGTTCATATTTTATATAAACATAATATGATACCCTTATAACATGGCTCATCAGAAATAACTGGTCAAACTTATCCATTAAATAGAACAAGTCCATACACTTGGCATAGATTATAGTTTTGTTAATACTAGGTATTACATATGGATGCTTCTCCCCAATCTTTGGGGACATTTTTTTTTTATTTTTGGTCTTCTCTCCATGTTTCTTTTCCCTCCCTATAAATCACTTTCACTCTTTTACCTTTCTGAACCCTTTTTCTTTCTTGTTTTCCTCCTCTTCAGAGTTATCTTTTAATCCTCCTTTAAACTCTTCTTGCCTGAAGACATTATTACCAATCACTCACAAATTGCCTTCTTGAAGAAGAAAGTGACGTGCTTTCCCTCTAATCAGTTAAGTTCTTTTATCCTATGGGCTAATGAAAGATCCATCTTGTTTATCCTTCTTACTTTACTCTCTCCTTTTTGTTTTGAGTTGGGGAAGAGAGGAAAAATTGAAATGGAAAGCCAATCTCCTTGATTTTTTTTTCAGTTTAAAAAACTCCCGGTTTGGTAACTCTACCAACACCAATCTATATTATATAGTTTTAGTTGCCTGGGAGCCCTGAGAGATAAGTGATCTCCTTGCTCAAACTACTATTTCCAGACAGAGATATGCTTTGAAACCAGATTTCCCTGATTCCAATGGCAGCTTCTACAGGATACATATAAAAACTATTATTTAAAGAAGAGACAATAACCTGATGCAATGGAGTACTGGTCGTGAATTCAGAAAAACCTGGGTTGAAATCCTTTTTCTATACTTATTGTATATAACTTAAATAATGTGCCTCAAAAAATTCCTTAGGATATTTGGGGAGCATAGTTTATCAAAATATTTATTGGGTTTTATGTAGGATTATGTTAAGAGGGAGCAATTAATCTCTCCATTTTAAACTACCAAAGTGGGATTAGAAATAGGATGCAGGAGTATTGTTTTAATTCTGTGAATCTAGTGGTCTTATTAAGGTGGGAACTCATTTCCACAATGCAGATCATAATTTATGCATACGTTCTCATCCTCTATCATTCTTACGCAAAGCTTCCTGTAAATCCTATGCAAAGGTTTACCTGGGCATTTAGGACCTTCCTCTAAATCTCTTGACATGGAGCATGTGAGTTCTCCACTTGTATCCCTTAATTTTGCTATATATCCAACCAACATCCTATCTTTATGACACATTCCTTTTGGTCATAGTTCATCTTTATATTAAATTTAAATTAATGTGATTTTTTCTGAAGTAGAATTTAACTTGAATGGATTATGCCTGTATCTTAAAAATGTCTTTTTTCACTAATTAAAAAAGAATGATTAATTGTCAGATTCAGAAGAAAGGAGAGGTAGGCAGCCTGTTGTTTCCTATTTTCCTAATGCCTAAAAGAAGAAAATTTTTCTCATTGGAGTTGTTTGCTTAATGCCAACTACACAATCATTGTTTGACCAACCTTAGTGGTTCCTTTTTGAATTTTTTTTTTCAGGGTAAGCCAAAGGGATTTTATTTCAAAGATATAACAAGAATATGTAAATGTTTCCTACATGCCCCAAGAGTATTCTTTCATACACCAGCTTGCTTTCTAATAAGGTTCTTCTGAAATCAAGTCAACAAACATTTGTTACATGCCTATTATGTTCTAAGAACAAAGAAATATAAAAATGGTCTCTGCTTTCAAGAATTTCTAAATCATAATTCAACATAATTTTAACTCAGAAATTAACAGAAATGATAAGCTTTCAAAGGTCATATGCATATTCCATTGACAGAAAGAGGAAAACAATCCTTTCATAGGTATCATTAATAAATGATACAAACATTAACTATATTTAGCCCCAAAGGAGTGCAGTGATGGCAGTCCTCTACTCTCACATTTTGTTATTGCTTGGTCAGTAGACCTGTACTCTATTTCTCTAAATAAATGGAGAAAGAAACCTATCAATCTCTGCTCACCTGGAAGTCTAGGACAAAGATAACAAGAAAACTTTCCCTAAGACACTATATCTCCAGGAACAATCCTGCATCTTATATCTTCTGGAATGATTAAATATATGGAATATATCTCTTCCTTTAATGATATATAGCCATCTACTATACCACTTTTCCATACTAAATTACCAGCAGTTGAATTTATATTTAGCTAACAAGCCTGAGAACATTTTTTTCAAAGTTATATCTGACTTTGTTATTATTTCTTTCCCCAATTTAACAAACTTTAAAAGGGTGATTATTGGACATTGTAAATCCCTGATACCTATATCATTTACATATTAATGAAATAATAAGAATTCTTGTATAAATTATTCCACTATAAATTAGAACAGAGGAGCTGCTCTGCCTGCTAAGGTTGATTTGCCCTTCTGTAAAGTCATCTGTTAAGTCCTGTAGGACATTCTTAACATTTAAAATAGAGAATCTAGATATTAAAACTCTTTGTCATATTTCCATGTCTTTAATAGTATAGTTATTACACAGGTAGATTTGGCTCACTGAAATATTTAATAACATAATACTGCAGGGGAAAATTATTTTTACATTTGCTTTTTAAAAATATATTGTAAGCAAAACAGAAATACAACCTAAAGAATGCTCTAACCTATTGGATACTTTTTAAGCAATGGCTTTAATTTTTTTCACAGTATTTCTGGAAGACTAGTTGGGAGCCTGAAATTGAGAGATGAGTCAATAAAATGAATATGTATACACATAGCATGGGAAAGGCTTCTGTTAGAAATAACCTTATCTTCTCAATGTTGACCAGTAAAACATCATAAAACATGTGCAAGCATTTGAATAAGAAAATAGCATGGTATGTGGTAATAAGAAACCCAACTTCATAAACAAAAAAAATGCTTTCAGAGCTCTTCTGTGATATAAATATGAGGTCAGATAAAATGGACCTTTGACGAAAAATAAGACCAATGAATGGAAAGTCCAAAGAAGCAAATATAAATTCAGAGAAAGAAAAACCTTCTTAACCACTAGATATCCTAGAGTGGAATGCTCTGCCTTCATAAATAGCAGATTATTTCATTATGGAGGTCTCCAAATACTTGCTGGATAGCCTTGTGTCAGCAATGTTATAGAAGGAATTCTTGCTCAGATGGGCTAGATGGCCTCTGAGGTCCCTCCCAACTATGAAATTCTGTGACCCTAAAGGAGTAGGAGATGGTGAGGGATGTGGAAATAGATTCTCTCTTAGATTCAGGTTGGATTAGGGCTAGAGCATTTCAGCTCAATAGCATTTGAGTAGAATTTTGGGGAAACTGGGAATGTTGACCTGGCCACTGATTTCATTACTCACCTTTGGATAAGGAATTCCCTCCCCCAGTGCCAATGAGTACAGTTCTTCCTTCCACCTTATGGAGGTTAGAGGAGAGGTGACTCTACAATCTGGGAAATTCATTTTTTAGATTTTTTTTGGCCCTTTTTATGCAAAAGAAGTCTGATTTTTTTTCTTTTTGGGGGGTATTTATAATGTTTGTACATTTATGAGTTATCGAAGTTTTTAAGATATTTCTACATTTCTAGTCTGTGTTCTGTCTGCTGACTTTTCACAAACTTTTACTTTTTACTTATTTTAACATTAAAAAAGGAATTGTGTTCATTTGTGATATTAAAGGATAAAATATGCTGATGTGATATAATAACTACACATATATTTTATGCATTTCTGAGTTTCTAAACTTTTTCTGTGTTGCCTTCTGGACTTTACAAGTCTTCTACAACTTATGCAAAGCTCCCTGAAGATTTGCATTTAATTTCTTATCTTGACTGGCCATATATTGAAATCACAATGGGTAACACCAAGATGTGGTAAGATGCAGTAACTTTTTTACAACTAATAATCTTAGAAAGTTGAAATGGTTTGCCTGGGTTCACTCAGTAGTGTCAGTAGGTAGGAGAACCAAGAATTCCATTCTCTGAGATGAACTCCACTTACTTGGCAGTTAAGTGGCAGAGTGGACAGAGCACTGTGCCTGGAGGCAGGAAGATTTGAGTTTAAGTCTAGCCTCAGGCAAGTCATTGACTATGGGCAAGTCATTGAGCATCTCTCTTCCTCAGAATCCTCAACAGTAAAATGCAGATCAATATACCATCTACCTCACAGGATGGTTGTAAGGACAAAACAAGAAAATATTTCTAAAGCACTTAGCATAGTAGATTTTGCCAGAATATTTATTAATTCTCCCCCATTTTCCCAAGCTTAGCAGCCCCTCTGTGGGAAGTACTTAACTAAAAATTATAAAAGTGAAGTCATACCATGAGATATTCCCAAGATAATGAGAGATAGTTTTTTTTTGTCATGTTTGAATAAGGCTATTTGTATTTGCATTTTTAAAAAATATTATACAGTTTAAATCATATTTGAGATTCTGGTCTATAATTCTGGGCCAGTGAATGGCCAATATCAGGTTCTCTAAGTATTCTTTTCAATATTTCTATATGAGGATTTTTAGTATTTTTATGAGATATTAACAAATAATTAGCAAAGTTAACAAGATTACAAAGCATAGTAACATGTCCCAATAAATATCAATGTTGACCAAAATTGCTTCCAAGACTCACTTCTAGTGGAGTTCATTTTTATTTTATTAACAGGGCAAATAGGGCAAGCTCCTTTCACAGTAGGGGTCAGAAGTCTTACTGTTTAAAAGGGACAAGACTTATTATTCTGCTACAGATGGGTTTCTAATATATTTTGATACAATAAGAGGTAAAGCTGGGAAAGAAATGGTGAGATCTTGAAGCAGCAGCATTGGGTTAGGTTGGAATTCAGTATTAGTAGGTCTTATGGAAGAGAGAAGAGTGTAACACAAAAGGGGAATGTCACTTATCACATCATTTTGCATAAGAGCAGGTCTTACCAGAGGTCATTCTGTCTTACCCTTCACTTGGGGAAATCATGTTTAGCCAGCTTAGTTCTTACACCACTATGAAAGCCAGCCGACTATGCTGTCTATATAGCACAAACATCTTCTACCTGCTCAGTTAGTTTCTAACTTCATTTCTGATGAACACAGATCACTTGCTCATGTTTAACCATCATGGTTCAGGCTTCTTTCATATATCCAGATTCAGTTAATGTAAATTACCTTAAATTCATTTTTTCTCCTGTATGAAAAAAATTCAATTTATTTACTAGATATTTAAAAATTTTATAAAATTATGTTACATAAAATCATTCTTATAATTAAACAATAAAATGATTGGAATTTGCAAAGCACTTTACAAATAACATATTTTTAACTTCAGAGCAATCCTATGAGGGAGGTGCTATTATTGTTAAATATTTTTTACTGATGAGGAAACTGAGACTGAGTTTAAGTGACTTGTCTTTTCTAATTAAATTTCTGCTAATTCCTTCATCCTGAAAAGAACTATAAAGATTCAATTACAAATATATCTTACTGAAATACTGCCCTTTGGTATAACAATAACTAATCCACTCCTATCTATCTACTCAGGGTTACATTTTAGTACAGCCCCTTACAGCAACACAGGTAAAATTATCAGATATGAGGCAGCTGGTGATATAGTGGTCAGATTACTGTGTCAGGAAAACCTGAGTTAAAATCCAGCCTTAAACACTCACTAGCTCTGTGACCCTAGGCGAATCACTTAATCTCAACTTGTCTTGATTTTCAACTATACAATGAGGATAAATTATACCTTCTATCCCAGAGGGTTGCTTTGAGTTTCAATAAAACAATATTTGTATAAAAAAATTCTCATCATACTTCTTGGTACATTGTAGGTATTTTATCAATGCTTATTCTCTTTTCTAGCACATGTAACATTCCATATTTACACTTTACATTTCTTAACACTTTGTCTTTGTAATATTTGAGACAGTCTTAGTTCTCCTTTCATCCTTTTCCTGTTCATGAATATTTTTGTTTCAATCTACCCACCTCCCCAAGTTCCCCCTTCCTTTTGTCTGGTCACCCTTTTTTGTTCCCCTTCCCATTCTTACTTTCCTGGGATTTTTAAATTTTGGATTTCTTTTAGATTATCAGTAGATTCATTCACTTTCTATTGTCTGCTCTGAAAGGACTTCAGGACAGGTTTCTCTGATAATTTCTTGCAATATGGTATCAAGGTTCTTTATTTTTTTTTTTATCATGGCTTTCAGGCACATAATTATTCTTAGATTAACTCTCCTGTATTTATTTTCCAAGTCAGTTAGTTTTCCATTGAGAGATTTCTAATTTTCTTCTATTTTTCCAATTTTTCTATATTTTCTATACATCTTTTGTTTTTTAATTCTTTTGAATGTGTGTTATTGTTTCCTGTTGTCTCACAAGAGCATTAACTTCCATTTGTCCAATTTTTAGGGAGCCATTTTATTCTTTAAGATTACCCCCTTTCTCAGGGAGTTATTTTCCTACTTGAGGTATTTTATTTCCTTTTTTGTGAATTGTTTTCCTTAGTAAGATTTTGTTCTAAGCTGCTGACTTTTTCTATATTTGTCTCTTCTAATTTTTCTTTTAAGTTTCTTATTATTTGTTTTCTATTCTTTTTTGGAACTCTCTCATCAGTTTATTTTAGATTTGACATTCTTTCACATTTTCTTTGGAGGCTTCACACATTTTCATTTTTGTATTGCTATCCACTTCTGAGCTTTTATTTTGGTCATCTCTCTTGTTGAGATATTTTTCTATTGTCTTTTTTATTTTATATCTTAACGCACAAAGACAATCGTCATCCTCGGTTACCGAGAGACTACTACTACTTTTGCTCATTTGGGGGTTCTTTTTTCCCTTGATTTTATTTATATGCTGAAGCTTAACTTTGTTCCAGAGGTGGGGAGAGTACTGTCAAGTACTTGTGCTGTGGCACACATAGACTCAGGCTATGGTGGTCCAAGATTGAGCACTCTGCAAGGGCAGCCTGATTGCCTGCTGTGTGAAGGAATTTAACTGTTCAGTTCAGCTGGGTTCAAGTTGGGTTCTGCCCAATCCCACCAAATCTTAACCTTGTTGGGCTGAGTTCCTCCCACTGCTGCCTGTGTTGGGTTGCACTGGCCTCTATTCTGTCTACACAGGGCTGCTTTACTCCTACTGATACTTGTTCTGTGTGGTTGGTTTCCATTCTTACCCTGGTGGGGCTGGACCTAGATGGCTATTCTGTTTCTCTTGGTGCTTGTTTTGTTTTATGTCTGAATTCTCCAAGACTCTTTTGGTACTCTCTTCTCATGCTTCCATTAGATGAAACCTCCTTGCTCTCTTATTATGTTGTTCTGGGTCACAGTATTGTTTCACTCTTCTTCTTTTGATTGTGCCATTTGGGCATTAGTATTAAGATTTTTTTTTCATTTTTGCTCTTCAGTGGTCATTTGGAGGGTGGTTTGCAGGCTCCAAGAGTTTATTACTTTGCCATCTTGGCAACTAGAAGTCATTCTACTACATGTGCTTTTAAATTTTTTTCTTAAGTAGAGAAGTAATTATTCAATCCACAAGTTGATAGTTGGGTTTTCATCCATAAATATATTTGAATTTGCTATGTATACATTTTGTAGACTCCAAATTTTCATATTACCTTCTTAACCAGAATGTGCATTTTTCTAGACCTTAACTTTTTCAAAATTGGTTTCCATTTTAAGGTTGGGGGGGATTATATAATTAATTCTACTCACTTTACTCTGTCTCTCTCTATATATATGTCTTCACAGCTTTCTCTGAAATAGTCCTTTTCATTTTTTTCTAATAGTGCATTAAATATTCCAATTTAGCAATATATTATACTTTCTTCCTTCACGATAGATAAATAGATAGAGAAAACTTTTTTTAAGTGGTTACTTACAATGTATGGGGTACACTAATAAGTACTGAGGGAAAAACACAACCTAGCAAGATAGGTTGACTCTCTAGGCACTGAAATTCTAATGAATAAAGATTACACTTTAGAAACAGAGAATTGGATGGGGCTAGGAGAAAGAAGGTAGAGTTAAAAAACAGTGAGGAGTGTGTTATATTAAAATTAGGGTAAGTGGTCATGAATTAAAATGGAAAACTCTATAATAATAGAATGGTATCCTAAGGTAAGCCCTTCACATTTTGATAATTTAAGAAATAATTGAATCTCCAAGAAAGGACAGTCTTATGGATAAAAAAGAATCCTTTGTTTTGAGAAAGGGTGCTCTGCCAAAGGCTAATCAGAGGGTTTCTAATATTAATATAACCATTAACTATAGCTGTGTCAGCCATCTTCCTGGGCTCTCCTAGCTTCTAGCAATTAGAAATTGTCAAGGGCAAAATTTTGCCGAAAACAAGTCAATCTTCCTACTTACCACCACCTTTTCTGACTTCTGATATTTCTTTCCCAGAGAAAGATGAGTAAAATTAATTCCCCAAAACCATGATTTGAATTAAAATCACAATGAAATGTCAGCTTACTTTGTTGAAGGGGCATAAAGAAGCCTGGAGCTCCATTTTTAAATATTTCTACTTCTAAAAAGATTTATCACATCATAAATAAAATGAAATCAATATCATCAGTGCATCTTAGTCCAAGCCCCACCTAGAAGCCAAACTAGAAATAATACTTTCTAATAAGTACATTCTATGATGCAAAAGTACCCAGGGTTCATTTTTCCCTTGTCCATAAAGAATATGTATGTACCAACCTTTCACAGATAGGAAAATTGGAACTGAACATTTATGTAGAGAAATCTAGTGAAACGATAAGAAAAGATTAAAGGAGTTTGAATTGACATTTAAAATAAGGAGAGCGATAAGAAAAGAGTATTTGGAAAATAGACTTCACCAACCAACTAGAGATGATATCTGAGGCAGACTTCCTTCTGTGCCACCACTTGACAACTTCTCCCTTCTGCTGCCAGCTTACTCTTTCAGCTTCAATGTGGAGAATCTCCAGAGCAAAGAGAAACAACTTTCCCTTTGATAGAAGGCCTTCCAAACCCTACTCTGCATATTTTTGTAGGGAAAAAAGAAGAGAAAAGTGAATCTTGAAGACTTCAAATTGTTGCTTCATTTCCTTACTGAATTTCAGCCGTTAGAGAAGAGTAGTGAAATGTAGTCTTCTCTCTAATCATCATGCTTTCAGACTATTTTGGATCATTTTATTACTGAGAAAAGTTAAATTATTCACAGTTGTTCATTGTACAGTATTTCTGTCACTGTGTGCAATGTTCTCCTGGTTCTGCTTTATTTCTCTGCTTCAGTTCATATAAGTCTTTCCAGGTTTTCCTGAAATCCTCCTACTTGTTATTTCTTACAGCAGAAGAGTAATCCATTACAACCATATACTATAACTTATTCAGTCATTCCCCAATTGATGGCCATCCCCTTCCAATTTTTGCCCTCACAGAAAGAGTTACTTTAAATATTGTTATTTATAGAGGACCTCCCCTTCCCCTCTTTTTTAATCTCTGAGACACAAACCTATTATCATTATTGTTAGATCATAGAGTATGAACTGTTTTATAGCCCTTTGGGCACAGGTCCAAATTGCTCTCCAGAATTAATCAGTTCACAATTCCACCAACATAGCAATAGTCCTTCAATTCATTTTCCTTTTCTATTATAATAGCCAGTCTGATAGCTGTAGGATGGTACCTCAGTCTCAGTAACTTTATCTTGAATTTCTCCAATTAATAGTGACTTAAAGTATTTTTTGCCTTACCATAGAGAGCTTTATTTTGTCTGAGAATTGCCTGTTCATATTCTTTGACCATTTATCATTTGGGGAATGACTTGTATTCTTATATATTTGTCTCATTTTTCTACATGTTTGAGAAATCGAGCATTTATAATAGAAAAATGTAAAAATTGTTTTCACCATCATGATTATTGTACATTACTCTCCATCCTATTTCTCCCTCTTTAGTTTCTGACCACCACATCCCACAATTCACCCTCTTTTCTATTATCCCAATCATCTTCTCTTATCACCTTTTCCTACATTCCCTTAGGGAAAGACAGGTCTTTATGCCCATTTGATTGTATATGTTCTTCCCTCATTGAGCCAGTTCTGGTGAGAGTATTATTCACATGCTCTCCTCCTCAATCTTCCCTTCCACTGTAAAAGCTCTTTTATTCCCCTTTTCTGTGTTCTATGTTTCCTTTCCCTCTTCTCTGAATGCATTTCTCTTTCTCATACCTTAATTTTATTTATTTTTTAGATATCATCCCATCATATTGAACTCATACCCTTACCCTCTGTCTATGATACTTCTTCTAACTTCCCTAATAATGATAAAGTTCTTAGGAGTTATAAGAATTATCTTCCCATATAGGGATTTAAACAGTTTAACCATATTGGATGTCTTTTCATTTTTCTTTCCTGTTTGCTTTTCTAAGTTTCTCTTGAGTCTTGTATTTGAGAGACAGATTTTTCCATTCAGCTCTGGTCTTTTTATTAGGCATGTTTGAAAGACCTCTATTTCATTGAATATCTTTTTTTTTTTCAGCAAAGGATTATTTTCAATTTTGGGGGTAAGTGATTTTTGGTTGAAGTCCGAGTTTCTTTGCCCTCTGGCATATTGTATCCCAGGTCTTCCAGTCCTTCAACATAGAAGCTGCTAAATCTTGTGCTATCTTGACTACGACTCCATGATATTTGAAATGTTTCTTTTTGACTGCTTGCAATATTTCCTCCCTGTCATGTGAGTTCTTTAATTTGGCTATAATATTCCTGGGCATTTTCCTTTTATGATCCCTCTTCAGGGGGTATTTGGTAAATTCTTTGGATGTTTATTTTACCCTTTGGTTCTAGAATATCAGGGCAGTTTTCCTTGATAATTTCTTGAAAGATGATGTCTAAGGTCAATTTTTGATCAGGGGTTTCAAGTAGCCCAATAACTTTTAGATTATTCTTCTTGGGGATTTTCCAGATGAGTTGTTTGTCTAATGAGATATTTCACATTTGCCTCTAATTTTTTCATTCTTTTGACATTGATCAATTATTCCTTGATGCCTCCTGGAGTCTTGACTTTCATTTGTCCAGTTCTCATTTTTAAACATAGTTTTCTTGGGTGATCTTTTGTACTTTATTTTGCATTTGGCCAATACTGCTTTTTAAAGAAGTTTTATTATTTTCTAGTGAATTTTCTAACCTCTTTTTCTATACAGCCAATTTATGTTTTTAAAAAATTATTCTCTTTAGTACATTTGCTTAATATCTTTTTCCATTTGGCCAGTTCTGCTTTTTAGATAGTTCTTGTCCTCAGTAGATTTTGTGCCTCTTTTACAAATTGGCCTATTCTATTTTTTATGCTATTAATTTCTTTAGCATCCTTTTGTGCTTCCTTTACCAAGCTGTTGACTCTTTTCTGATTTTCCTGTATCATTTTTCTTCTACCTATCTTATTTGATTTTTCAAATCCTTTTTAAACTTCTTTAATTCTTTTTTGGCTTGATACCAATTGATATCTTTCTCGGAGGCTTTCGATAAACCAGTGTTGACTTTGTTGTCTTCTTCTGAGTTTGTGTTTTGGTGTTCCCTCTAACCAAAACAATTTTATATGTTGAATTTATTTTTTTTTGTTGTTGTGATCATTTTCTTATTTTCTGGTCCTTTTATTTTCTTTTAATTAAAAACAAAGCTGTTAAAGTTGTTATCTATATCTGTGGCAAAGGGAGCACTGTTCCATGCTTCAGGTTTATTATAAAGTTGCCTTAAGAGATAGCTATGGCAATGTATATGTTTTCAGTTTTTCCAAGTTGGTATTATATAAAGAGAAGTATGTTTAATAGTCTTCATGCTTGTGTACTAGTCGGCATTCTTTTCTACCTTAGGACTGTGATCTGGGTCTCCTATTCCCCTGTGGCTACAAGTGCTGGTTTGTAATAGTTTTCCTCCTCACCCTGAGATTGTGACCTAGACTATTACTTAAATCTATATATGGGCAAAGCAACAGGAGTTTTGCACCCAGCACCAGCAAAAGGACCCTTGTAATCTCCTTTTGAGGAGTTGTTTGTCCCATCCCCCACCTTACCATCTATAGGCTAATAATTCTGGAAGCCGTTGCTGCTTATTCAGCCTCCCCAAGACTTGTTGCAGTAGTGGTAGGACCTATTTTGGCATGCTTCTTTGTGCTCCACTTCTATCCTGATGCAATAGATCTTTGGTGTCAGCTTTCTAAGTTATTTAGGTCTGAAAATTTATTGCACCCTGCCTTTTTTTAGGTTGTGTTCCTTCAGAATTCATGTTGAAATATTATATCATAGTTTTTTTGCAGGATAATTTGGTAGGGAATCAGATGGATCTGTATGTACTATCATTTTTATTTCCCCCCCAAACTGCAGGTGCATTACATCTTGAGCCCTACTTATTTCCAGCCTGATCTTCAGTCTTGTTTAAGTAGAGGACTGGTTCCTTCTAATAAATGAAGAACATTCTCACATTCCGTAATTATACATCCCATTGATTCAGAATCCTTATAGGTGATTATCTAAATCCCATTCTCAATCACTTCCCAATTCCTTATTTTCATCTCCTTCAACTTTCTTATTCCAAAGTTCCAAATCAGACACTATCATCCTCTATTATTGTGCTCCCTAGAATGCTCATTCCATAACCAACACATTTCCTTTCCTCTTATTTCCTTTTTGGTTAATCAGGGCAATTTATATTTTTGTAAATATTCACCCATTTCACTTACATTGTCATATTTCTTGCTATATAATTGGGTAAAATATTCTTAATAATTACTTTAATTTCCTCATCATTAGAGGTGAGATCACCCTTTTCATCTTTGATAATGTTAATTTGATTCTCTTCTTTCTATTTTTTATTAGGTTAACCAGTACTTTATCTATTTAATTTGTTTTTTTCAAAGTACCAGGTCCTAGTTTTATTTATTAGTTCAATAGTTCTTTTAATTTCAATATTATTAATTTCTCCTTTAATTTTTAGGATTTCCAATTTAGTTTTTATCTGGGGATTTTTAATTTATTCTTTTTCTATTTTTTTTATTTGAAAACTCAATTCATTGATCTCCTCCCTCTCTATTTTGTTGGCATAGGCACTGAGTGACATAAATTTTCCCCTGAGCACTACTTTGACTGTATCCCATAGGTTTTGATATATTGTCTCCTCAGTGTCACTCTCTTAATGAAGTCTCTAATTGTTTCTATGATTTCTTCTTTGACCCACCAGTTTTGAAGAATTGGATTATATAGTTTCCAATTAATTTTAAATTTGCCTTTCCATGGACCCTTGCTAATTATCACTTTTATCACATTAGAATCTGAAAATTTTAAATTTGTTATTTCTGCTTTTTTGCATTTGTTTTCAATATTCCTATGCCCTAATACATGGTTTTTCATTGTATATGTACCATATACTGCTGAAAAGGTATATTCCTTTTTGTCCCTGTTTACTTTTCTCCAGATATCTATTAACTCTAATTTTTCTAGCATTTGATTTACTTCCCTTCTTCCTTATTTATCTTTTGGTTTCATTTATCTAGCTCTGGAAGGAGAAGGTTGAGATCCCCCATTATTATAGTCTTACTATCTAGTTCCTCCTTGAGCTCCTTTAATTTTTCCTTTTGAAATTAGATGCTGTACCATTTGGTGCCCTTTCATCCTAAAACTTTTCTTCTCCTCATTTTCCCTTCTTCTAACTATTACTGAAACCTAGCTTCCCACTGATGATCCAGCGTTCTTAGCCATTCTTTCCATTAATGGATAAACTCATTCTCCTTGGATAACTGGTTGATGCAAGACAGTTGAAATATTCTTTGTTCCCCATTGCTACTTCCAAGATCTCTTTCTATCTCCCTCACTCAATAACCTCTCCTCCTTTGAATTTCATTCTATATACCTATACCACCAAACCAGCATTCTGGTAGCTATTGTCTACAGATATCTACCTCATCCTCCTTCCTTCTTCAGTGAGTTGGGCACATGGATCAAATTTTTCTTTTTTCTCCAACACCTGCAATAATTCTATCAGACTTTAATTTATAGATTGACTCTTTCTCAATACCCTCACCACTCAGGTTTTCAACCTATTCAATTCCCATGATACTACCTCACCTACACACAAAGATGATTATATATTGTAAAGGGAAATTTTAGGGTTGTGACTCAATCTAAATTTATTTGGTCACCAGGGAAGGAATCCCAACTAAAATACCTAAGTCAGTTTGGAAATGTTATGGTGGTTTAATTAATATAGAAGGAAGAAATTAAGGATAATGAGAGTGGGAAAGGGTATAGGATTTCTCCCGCCTGGCCTGTGCAGGGGGAGTTCAAATACCTCTCCCATGAGGTCTTTTCAGACAATTAGAGGCTTTCCTAAGAGGATAGTGTTTTGGAAGGTAAAGGAGAAAAGAATCAGCCTAAACTCTGAGAGAGCTCAGAGAAGAGGCCTCACCTGAACTAGGTTACTAAGCTTCCCCAGTAGTATATTAAGGACTCTCACTACCAAAACCAGACAATAGCTGCCGCCACACCAAGATGCCAAGACACTCAGTACGCTGCCACCAGAGCCACCTCTCTGCGATAAGAGGCCAGAGAGAGGAAGTGACACCAAATATATAGACCGTTTTTATATCACTTTCCTGTGTCTCACATGTACCAATGGTAGCTTAAGCTTGACTTAGGACAGCCCAGGGGTTTGTCAGTTGTTTCTAATTTGTCATTTGCTAGCACATGTCTGTCATAGACCATCCTTCTCAATACTTAATACTTAAGTAGGGGTGTAGACATTCCTGTGTTGTTAGGTGGAGTAAATCTAAAATTCACAATTTCATGCAAAAATATAACATCTCCATGTTTAATAATGCAGAAATTCACTTTATCTGACCATAATCAATTGCTTTTTCTTATCTTCCTTTTCTTTACCTTACCAAATCTTACCTTTTTTTTTTCCATACTGGAACTACCAATCCCTTTACCTCTGAATTTCCTTCTAGGACATTTCCCTTTCCTTAGTCACTCTTCTCTTTTGCCCATCTTGACCCCGTGATGAACCAATTCACTCTGTTCCTCTTTTCTTGAATTACTATCATCATTATCATTTTACCATTTGGCATTCATTTGGAGTTAAACTTGCGTTGGATTGAACTAGTGGTTCAGGTTTGGGACTGAAAATGAAACTGTCATTGATAATATGATACCATTCAAAGAAGGTTATTTAACAGTTTAATTAAAAGTTTTTTTTAGTAATTATGTAGCCCTATTTTTCACACAAGTCAGATACTCCATCTTCAATTTTCATGTCTCTGTATTGATAGTCTCCCTTTCCAGGAATGAACTTCCTCCAAATCTTTACCTCTTGGAATCCTTGCTTTTCTTCAAGACTCAGCTTTCTACAAGAAACCTTTCCTGATCTCCTCTTGCTTCTACTGCATTCTCTCCACAAACAACCTCATATTAATTTGGTATATATTCTGAGTATTCTTATACATATAGATGTTGCCTCACCAATTAGAATATAAGCTCCTTTTAGACAGGGAATGTTGCACTTTTGTTTTTTCCATTTCCCAGTGTTTAGCATTTTGCCTGGCAAATGGTAAGAGCTTAATCAACATATTGAGTTGTGGACAAGTTAGTAAATTTTTGAAATAATTATTCAGCAATGATTTATTAATTACCTACAAAGCTTTGTGTTAGGTGTCAAGGGAGCTATACAATTCAATTAAACAAGCATTTATTAAGTGCCTACTAGGTCCAAGGCTCTATTGTAAGTGAGAGGGTTATAGAAACCAAAGTTAACCAGTTCTTGCCTGGAAAGAATTTATATCCTACAAAGACAGTTGTTAAAATATGATAAGAATGCATATAGGTAGCTACAAAGTACATATTAAGGAAATGCAATGTAATTTCATAATAGTACATAGATTACTAGAAATTGGTGTCTGAGATGAGTCTTGAAAAGAACTAGAATTTCCAAGAGCCAGAACTGAATATGGAGTAGGTGATATATAGGGAACTGAAATGAAAAGTTTTGAATAGCATGCAGAGAACAATAAGATATAGTCCTATCTTTATGGAGCTTAATAATTATCATGACTATAATTAATATTTATTTATTATAAACTATAACCATGAAAATATACTAATTACTACCTGGTTCCTTCATACATTTCATTGTATTTTTTTTACTATTATTGATAATTTCCTTATCCAGTTTGTAGTAACATACATGTAAGAAAAATTTAAGCTATTGGCAACAACTTTCACATTGTTAACTTTATGATATAGTCAATATTTGCACTTGTGAGTAAATGCTGATATAGGCTGAAGATGAGAGCAATATAAAACTGGAGGGAAATAAAGGAATCAGACTCAGAGATAGCATATTCATTATATATATATACATATATATACACACACGTGTGTGTGTGCATTCATATTTGTGTACATATAAAGATTTACAGAATTGATATAGGAGGGAAAAGCAATGATTTCTCAAATTCACCTAGAATTCAACTTAATTTGCAAAATATGTCCATGAAACCTTAGTCAGCTTTCATGTAACCCTAGGGTTCCAAGCAATTGAGTTTTTAAAAACCCTGTTTTAAGTGACCCTGGGCAAATTAATTAACTCCTCTCTTCCCAACCTATCTCCTGGGCATGCTAGAAGTTAATTGAGATAAGATTACATAAATCTTTGAGTTCCTGGCAAGACACTCTGTGATCACAGGGTAGTTGTAGCCATAAGGCTTATGTTAGTAGTAGAAGGCATCCTTCCCCTCAGGATTGTGAAGGTTAGGTCTATGGGCCCAGCATATTGAGGACATCAACTAAATTGGAGGAATTTACAATATTTCCTAGGATGGTCACCCTCAAGCAATCATAATAGGACCAGATGTTGGTATTGTATATATACATTGGATTTACATACATTAAGTGCCAGTCTGACTTAGCAGGACTGAACCATCCCAGGTCAAAAATGCTTCAGACTAAAATTTTCATGCCAAATAATATTTTGATCAGGTTGTGAATGGTCACAAGACTTCCAGCCAGGGTGAGATAGGGAGTTCTAGTCTCAAAAAGAAGAAAAGGAGACAAAAGGAAATGAAGAGGAAAGAAGAAGAAAAAAAAGGATGGGGAGAAAAAAGAGGAAAGGAAAGGAAAAGTTTTGGGAAATAAATTAGCCAATGGCTATAATACATTGAAGGAATATTTCAACATGAAGAGGGAAAAATGTGAATATACTTCCTTCTCCTGGGGTTCTTTTTTCCTCTGTCAAATGGCATCTTCTGGCAGCAGTGTCTGACCAAGTGTTTTGTAGCATTTGTTTAATTCTTTTTACCATAATTGACAATTTCCTTATCCAATTTGTGGTAATATACATGCAAGAAAAAAAATTAAGTCATAGTTGGCAACTTTCACATTGTTAACTTTATGATATAGTCAATATTTACACTGTATTGCAATGTAAAAGCCACTTTTGTCTCATTTAGAGCAAACTGTGCTCGTGTCTCTTTCAGTGGGGAAGACTTCACATGCTTGGATACTCATCCTTCTAAGTTATTGGTGGGTTTGAGACTTGTCACTTATCCTCACCCTAGTTTAGCCCTTCTGCTGGAACAGCTCTTTTACTGCACTGTGGCCACTGGGCATGCTATAGCTTCTTGGAACCAGAGCTAAGAATTAGGTAAAAGGTGGACACCAAAAGGGGATGAGCAGCCCGGAAAAGGGCATAGCAAGTCCTCCCACCATAGGTGCTAATCCTCCCTGCACATCCTATACACTGTACACCAGATCATCACCAGTCATCCTAACTTTTTTCTTGTTTGTGGGCTTCAATGACTTCATTAAAGAAGATGAGGACTTTGTGTAACTCTGCTTTACTTAAATCCAATTCATGTGCAAGCCAAGACATCAACCCATGATGTCACTGGTCTCCTTCCAAATGAAGGACAAACAGTAATCTGGGAGATAAAGAGAGCAAGAATTCTTTAGCTTTAATCTTTGCCCATATTTCTCTCTCTATCTCAAATAACTAAGGTGAAATGTGTGAGTAAGAGTATTTATCCTTCTCTTTTTCTAGTTCTATCTCTCCATAAAACTGTATTCAAAAGAAATGCCTATTTGGAGAAGGATAGTAAAAGGATAGAGGAAAAGGAGATTTGAGAATATATCTAGGTTAATGGTTTAAAACTGTTGAGAATAAATCTTACTGTCATCAATAGTAGAAAGTATAATTTGTGAATCTGCTATTTTAAAGATGTTTTCTATATCATATTAAGCAAGTTAAAATGTCTAGACAAGATATTTGGCTAAGTAACAGATCTTGACCTCAGATACTTATTCAGGAAAATGGCTTTATTTTGATTTCTTTATCATGGAAATCCACTAGCAGCAAAGCCCATTTGAAAATACACTCCTACCAATGGCCTAATTAGTTACCTCTTTTGAAATGTCCACTGAGACTGCTGAGATGGAAAGGTTTACAAAAATGATGCTGCCTTTTCAATGTCATGTTCTGTGAATTATCTTGGGGAAAGGATTTTTAAAAGAGCTATTCTTATTTCTGTGAGGGCACAACACATGGGGAAAACTTAGAAAATGAATCAATTGATTATAAAATATAGCAGTTATGGAAATCTTCAATACGCAAGTCCAGAACAATTTTTAGTTCAGTAAATTGTCATGCTCAGAAACAAGAATGGGTCCAACATACCTCTTTTACTTTACCAAAAAAAAGAATATTAGACAGGTGTAATTTTCTAAACCTCCTATCATGATTGTTGTGTGATGAAGCATTTTGCAATCTGTGAACTTAAGGTTATGAAAATACAACCCTGATAGAAGAGTAGTTACATAAAATTCAGATTGTCATCATCTTGAGTGCACTGATCACATACATTTTGATCTTTATTGTGCATTATATAAAAATCAATGTGTTTCTCTATAAACAATCTGTTTCTTGTATCCTGGTTATTACTAAGCTTTGCTGCTTTTTCAAGAACAGCTATGAAGATTATAGACTTAGAGATGGCAGTAACTTCAAGACAATCATCTAATCATCTCATTTTTGAAAGTGAGGGCTCAGAAATCCAAAGCATGGAAGTTGATTATGCAAGGAAGTAAGTGACAGAAATAGGATTAGAATCCAATTCCACTGACTCAAGTCATATTCTTAACAATTGTTTGTCAGGGAAGCGACTGGGGCTAGGGCATTAGATTTGTTCATCATGACTGAAATAATAGCAAAAATGGATCTTAGGTATATTGATTAGGGAGGACAGGAAGAAAGATAAGTAGTAAGTATCTTTTTCTGGTTTCTTTTCAAGGTATAGAGAAAGAGAGTTTACTATTATAATTATTAGTTTGGGGGAAACAACTAAAAAAGCAGTGTTTTGTTGCCACTTGCCTATTTGATATGCAAATGGCAATGCTTACAGAGAAATGTCTCTAGAATCAGGAACTGGGTTTAAATCCTGTTCCTGAAACATACTACTGTGGTGGTTGGTGCAAAGGAAAATCACTTACATTTCCTAGGTCTCAGTTTCTTTACTTGTATTATGAGGAAGTTGGAGTAATGTCCAGAGATCTTTTCCAGCTTTAGATCCATTATCCTAAGTAATAATAGGAAGAAGATAACCATCTTCCTGAAGTAATATAAAAATTCTACAAAATAGTGAAAATATGTGATCACAAATTGTATATTAGTTTAAAATTAAAATAATTCAAATTCAAATTAATCTGATGCTTATTTTAAGTATAAGTCTCTTGAGGGCAATTAAAAATATTTTTTCCCTAAGCCTCATTAGCACCTATCACCATAGTAGATATTTAATAGTTGCTTGTTTAATTAAATTGAACTGATTCCACTTTTTGGAGAGCTGAAGTTAACCTGTTGAGCAGGTTTTCTGTTTTTACTTGAACAGAACACTACTCTAACTGCTATTCCTTTGAGTGAACAAGATGTATACTCATAGGTTGGGTGAATACCTAGAGCTGACAGGTTAGTCCTAGGAAGGTGAAGAATTATCACAAGAATTTTCAAGCTGGTAAAAAGAGGGCAGCAATGTTGAGTGAGGTCATTTAGTGTGAAGTGAAGGACAACTGGGACCCATTTCATTACTTCTGATGTGAAAAGGAGAGAATACATCAGAGACAGAAGTGAAATACAATCTGAATACTTACCATCTGTAGATAGAATATTGCAGAGAATGGAAAGTCTAAAATTATTATAGTAAAAGTGATTTGGGTTCCTCAAAACATAAGCAAAATAAACCCTTGATGATTCTAGGACAGGATTATCACTCATATCTATTATTTTAAAGGAGTGGGGATAAACTATGAAAAGAAAAAAACTTTCATATGCTTATTATTCAATTTTCATTGCTTGATTGTGCTCTGATTAAAGCAAACTTTGAATGTTTGATTTGCCAGTATATATACCAAATAGATCTTAGGACCAGAGATCTAGACAGCACCTTAAAGGTCAATTATTCCAGGGTATATGGCAGGCTTAGTGGATTGAGCACCTGGAAGTCCTGGATTCAAATACAATCTCAGATTCTTTGGGATCACAGGCAAGTCACTTAACCCAATTGCTTATTCCTTATCACTCTTCTGCTTTGGAATCAATATTTGCTCTCAATTCTAAGGAATGAGATAAGGGTTTGGAAAAAAAAAGTTACTTATTCCAACCCCTTCATTTTATCCCAGGGTGGGAGTAACTGGATATTAAAGAGATTAAATATCCTTTAAGTGTCATGCCCAGTGTTATATAAACATATACACTATCACTAGCAGTACCAACAGTTTTAGTCGGTTTTTCTGATGCAAAAGCCAATCTTATATCCATTGTACTATGACAGTAGGTTATCTTGTAGTTACATAGTCCAGTGTATCGATGACTTAGGAATTCAGATGTTCCATGTTGGTAGACTAAAGTCTGTTGCACTAAGCTGAAGTTATTAGAAACATGTAAATATTCCCAGATATTAGGGTAATCAGGTATTTGAATAAGATGGAAGATATTGGGGGCTGAGTCTAACTCATGCCAGTTCTCTGAAAATAGGATCAGTTTGGAAATAAAATATATCATTCAGCAACAAACAAAAAAGGAGATTTATTTAGCCATTGTACAACATTATACAACAATAGACATCAAGATCTAGGATTCAACACAGGTTCTTTAATTTCAAATCCAATGTTATCTCTAGTATAGAAGAGTAGCTATTTGGACTAAAGATCTTGAAGTAGGACCATTGCTGATTTTAGGACTTTTTTCCTTCATATATATTCCTAGGTATAGTATTTACTTTTTTAGCTATTTACTCCAGTAAGTTTTTATTCTAACCTATTGATTTTGTCTATGCTTTTCTTCTAAACCTCTTATTTGCTTTATGTTCCTTTTTTGGAGCTCTTTCACTTCATGTGAGATAAAAATGATGACAAGTGCCTCACTCAACCAAATAAACAAAACCCGGAATCAGAAGGTAGGAGTAAAAAGAGGCAGTTGTTTATTCCCTTTCATGAAAGAGAGCACTTAAATGATGGGCTAAGAAGTGCCAACTGACTAGGCAGCAAGCAGGCAACATATACACAAAGTTCTTCCTCTCTCTCCTGTCAGGCCCCCACAGCAGGACTTGACCTACAAATCAAAACACCTATTCTTCCAGCCCATTTCAGGTGAGATAAGTGGAGCAATGGAGCTGTTCATGGGTTTATCTGTCCTTTATTAGTCTTCCACCTAAGCTTGTCCCAAAGTCCTCAATCAATAAAAGGTAACAAAGCTGTAAGCTGAATGCTCATTCTCAGACACTCATTTCTGTCTCACACAACTTTGGGCTTGACATCCTATCATATTTTCCTTTGAGTTTATAGATATTTTCAATTTTGAAGTACTTTCCTCTTCTGAGCTTGCATTTTGGTCATCTTTGCTGGTGAAATATTTTTCTAGTGTTGGAATTGTTCTGTCTTTTGTTCATTTTGGGATTATTTTCTCCCTTTGATTTCATCTATATGCTGAAATTTAGCTCTGTTCCTGTGGTGGAGGGAATATTGTCCCATGCTTGTACTATTGTACTATAATGTAGAACTGCTTTTCATCCATCTCTCCTTGTACCCCAACAAAATGAGTCCTCCTTGCTATCTTTCCAACTTGTCTGGGCCAAAAGGACTGCTTCACCATTCTTTCTATTGGATCTGCCACTTGAGGATTCAAGGAGTTTTTGTTCTTCTATGATCTTTTTAGAGGATAGTTGGTTTCTTGCTTCACCATCTTGGCAGCCAGAAGCTAATTTTCCTTGACAAATATTCCTATTGGAGGCAGGAAGGGTATAGAATAGGTCTAATAATAGAAATTAGGTGGTCCAAGAGCATTCAGAATCATAATGCTGGAGCAAGAACAGAAGGTGGTAATAATGATGATGAATGTTTTTTTCCCCCTAAGTTTCCACTTTGAGTTGGGGCTTTTTGAATTTCAAAAATTGGCCCAGGGAGGAAATTAAAATCTATTTAGATTAGAGAAAAAAATAGTTAATGATGGATATCTGCAACTATGATAATCAATAGAGAGAAAGTGCCAGTTTTAAGGAGGATTAAGATAATCTTTTCATAGAATGTGGGATTTTAGCTAGGACTTGAAGTCATTTTT